>NC_057767.1:15316031-15434183 GCF_010389155.1 Erigeron canadensis | reverse complement strand
AAATTAATATCAATGCTTCATATATTTGATTCACTCCTGTATAATTTAGGAAACAACAATCCTTTTTCCTTTCCATACAATCAAACTTTTTTTTTTCCAGGTATATATTTTAAATTAAAATCATTGTACTTATATTCATTAATAGGTTTGGATAATTCATTTTTATTTTTAATTTATTGTGTTTTTCTACCCTATTATTTTTTTTATTATTTAAGCATTTATCCATATCATATTTGTTTGAAATCGTCAAATACTATTAATCCTCAGGGTAAGGATTTAAACTGATTTTGTCACCATTCACTGTATTTTTTTAGCCGATAGATTAAGTTTTTTATTTATTGTCTCTGTCATGGTTAACTTTACAAAAAAATGAAGAGAATTCTAAGTCGGTTTCAATTGTAATCTGTTGTGGTGTTTGTATTTTTTCTTTTATGTCAATAGGTTACTACCGATGAGATACCAATTGTGTTTGATGAAATGCCTCACAAATTTAATACTCTTATATGATTAAATAGCAATGTTCCTATTAGTTAATTTTACTTACATAGTAACCTTTTCGGTTTTTCAACAAAAAAAAGCTATTAAATCATCTATCAAAGAAGCTTTAGCCAATTTCCCCCGTTCTTTACGATATTCACGTCGTCCTTCCATTCAGAGTAATTTATTGTTTTGTAGTTGTCATATTTTCCTATTTTTATTCGACTATTTAGTTTTATTCAAAGATATTTATATACTTTTTTAGGTCATTGATCATGCCATATATACCACCTTTTTTTTGAATAATCGAATGGCGAGTACGGGTGAGTTTATTTTATGATATTTTTTTGGTTTTAAATATTTTTTAATGACTACTATTGTAGTATCTTAAAAATTTGCAAATTTGCATTATGTTTATCTTAACAAGGTATATCAGAATTTAGTATTCGTAACTTATCATGGTCAAGTTCATATTTTACGAGCCTTATGTGGAAGTAACACAACAAATGAGATTTAAAATAATAAAGTCATAAGTAATTACGTATTCAAATTGCTAAAATAATTTAAACTTCATTATATTTTTATAAAAATTAGTGATCCGATTTTATTTTCATCTAAAGCTTTTTTTAACATCAACTATCTTACTTTTACTTATGAACTATCGCCAATGACTACGATCAAACTAAAACTTCAAATACACCCACATATCAACTAAGACTTTATCATGAGCCTCTTTAGCACTAAATCGTATGTTTTAGGGTTTGCTTTTGGTCCGTAGGTCAAAACAGGTGTACACCGCCTTACCACAACACAATATTGTCCCCTTTGCCCGCAGGCTCACCTTTGTTTCTGGTTGCTCGGCAAACTTCCCAGAGGGTCACCCATATGACATTATGCCGCCTGAGAACTGTGGAGTTTTCCTCTCATCCACAGCCAATCCGCCTAAAACCTTTTGTTATGTAACCAATGATGTCACTTATACCAAGATTCCCCTTGTATTTAGATGCTTTCACACCCCCTCAACACAACTCAACGTCCTCGTTGAGTTCGTGCAAGTGCGCCATACACTCTTAACATCCCAAGGTTGCTCTGATACCACTTGTACACGCCGCCTTACCACAACAACACATATTGTCCACTTTGCCCCAGCTCACGGTGTTTGTTTTCTGGTTGCTCGGCAAACTTCCCTGAAGGTCACCCATATGACATTATGGCCGCCTGAGCATGCTTAACTTGGAGTTCTCCTCTCTCCAGGCCATCCATGCCCAAACGCGTTTGTTATGTAAGACCAATGATTCACTTATACCAGATCCCCTTGTATGTTAAGATGTATGCTTTCACACCCCCTCAACACAACTTAACGTACTCGTTGAGTCATGCAAGTGCGCCATACACTCTTAACAACCCCAAGGTTGCTCTGGCCACTTGTAACACCCCGCCTTACCACAACAAATATTATACACTTTGCCCGCAGCTCATGGTTTTGTTTTTGGTTGCTCGGGAAACTTCCCAGAAGGGTCACCCATAAGGCATTGCTACCGCCCCACGCCCAGCACCTTAACTTTGATTCTACTCTCATCCACAGCCAATACGCCCAAATCTCGTTGTGTTATGAAGACCATTGATGTCACTTATATCTAGATCCCCTTTTTTACAAGTGGTATCAAAGCAACCCTTGATTGTTAGGAGTGTATGGTGCACTTGCATACTCACGAGGGCGTTGAATTGTGTTGAGAAGTGTGTAAAAATACATCTTAACATACAAGGGGGATCCTGGATTATTGACATCAATGGTCTTACTAACACACGTGTTTTGGGCGTATTGGTTGTGAATGAGAAAGAACTCCACAGTTAAGCGTGCTCGGGCGGTAACAATGCCTTATGGGTGACCCTTCTGGGAATTTTCTCCGAGCAACCAAAAACAAAACCGTGAGCCTGCGGGCAAAACGGACAATATTGTGTTGTGATAAGGCGGGGTGTTACAACAGGTTGCCTTTTATTATAATGGGTGAGATATATAAGAAACATTCTCCCAAGGATGGGAAATGGGTTCATCTGTGTGAGACTCACGATGATCCATCTTTTTGCATAAAACTTTATTAATGTATATATTTTTTTAAAAAGTTATTACATATATACTTGATTATGTAGTTGATGCGATACAGATGAAATAATCAATTGGTGATTCTTCAGGGAATTTAATATATACAAGACTGTCTTAAAGCCTTCAAGACTTTAGTTGGTAATAGGTTGTCAAAGTTTTTGTGAAGATTGGTGTTGGTATACTTAGCTATAGATTTTGAATTATATATCTTCATATGGAGAAGAAGTATATTGTCACCTTAATTTTATTACTTTTACCCAATCCTTGCTAATTTAACATGATCGTGATGATAATGTGCATATACTCAAAACCTTCCGTTAATGTTATAAGGTTGAAATATGTTTGCAATTTTTGCTTTGAAATAAGGTTTAATACTTTGAATAAGATAGTCCAGTGCAACGCACGGTATCACCTATTATTAATATGCATGTAATTAAGTAACATTTTCCTATGGCCAACCCACATCTAAATGAATTGGTCATATTAAATCATATTTTTAATTTTCTTTTTTCATATATATATTTCAACGACATCTATCTTATGCCTATTTTTAAACCACACAAATGTCTCAGACGTAACCTAAAACTTCCAAAATCCGCCCCAGAATTTACTCTCACAAAGAAACAAAATGACACTCAAATCCAAGTGGATTTAACTCAATTAAAAAAACCATATTAATGGACCATCAACCCAACACAATTTTTTTACTTTTAGACATATATATTTCTTCTAATATATTGTGGCATTGCGCACAAAAGAATTTGGTATAATGAATTCATAATTCCAGTTAATTCCCCTTCATATTTTTCAACTATTTTTTAAAATTAAACTTTATATTTTGTTCTTGTAAATCTTTATAAGCAAAGAAGAATGTTAAAGAGAATAATCCATAAAAATGGTAATCTTTTTACTCTAAATTCTTAATAAGAGTAACCTATTTAGTTTCGTCTATTAAATGATTTCATTTCTAAAATTTCTCAATAAAAATAATATCGTTAATTTTAACATCAAACCTCCATTAAGTGTACTGTACATCTGAGTAAATATCCACCTTATTGTCTTTGACCAACTCACAATACAAACAACATACACATGCACACTGTAAGTCCCAACTATTACTAAATGGGTGCTGAAGACACCTCTATGTCGATGGTGAGTGAACTTTGCAACACGATCAATTAATCTGGATATGACCAGTTTAGATTGATCGTGTACCAGGTTAACTGGAGTTAATGTATTAAGGTGACAGAATTTATACAATGCAATAATATAAATGACAAGTATATAAACTGGTGAGACAATATGTAATTTTCAAGTGTATTTTATTTATTGATTGATTAAATAAAATACAAGGTTGTTGCGGAACCAAGATAATACATGAATGTAAATATCCTAACAACCCATGAATTACAATTGATCTAAACTTGGAAATTCTCCTAAACAATCGAAACACTTAGAGTTGTGAAATGTTCCTTTTTGCGATTGAGAGAATATTGCACAAGTTCACCAATATTGCAGAATATATGTATTTGCAAAGTTAGTAAAATGCTTGTGCAAGGACCTCTATTTATAGTCGAAGATTGAGCATGGGAATCTCAACTTCGACGTACAAATATGGTTGACAACACACAAAGTATTGTTTAAATAATCCTTTGTGTGTGTTAAATAAAGTAAGACAAAAGGTTACTTTATTCAACCTCTCTACATCCTTGCACCTTTATCCAAAGACAATATCATTGCCCGGTTAAAAGGATGTAGAGTAAAAAGGTCCTCCTCGTAATCAGTGTAAAGCTTTGTAAGAGCATTTACACTGGAGGATTCTCCAGTTGATTGATCTGGTAGATTGTCAACTGGGCTTCGCTGCCATTGCCAATCTCTGTCTTCCATTTGTTGTCTTTGACTTCAACTGGAAGGTCTTCAGATTCTAGTCTTCTGATTTCAACTGGAGGAAGTCATCAGTTGCTAAACCTGTACAATGCAACTGGACTTCTAATATTTCGGACAATTCTGCATGCTCTCCAGATGTCGCTGGAGAGCTCCAGTTTAGCTTAAACTGGACCTAACAAATTCCCCCTAATTGTCCTGAAATATTGTCAGGTATATACACAACATTTACAAAGAGTTACAAGAAAGTAAACAAAATTACAAGCAGATAGTTAGAAGGAAAACTTAAACAGATAGCCTTTCGCCAGTTTTCCTTCTTTTTGTAACTGATGAAATTGGCTGTGTGTCCTCAAGATCAAGGCCTAATCTTTCTTCAATGTTTTCCTTGAACTTGATAAGATTTTGCAATACATATTCCCAGCCCTTTTCAACCTTGTTCTTCCTCTGCCTACCTTCCAGCAACCTCAACATCTCTACATGTTCAGAATGACCATACTGATGGACATCCGGGTTCTCAGTTGTTCTTTAGGTCCACCAAAATATTGTACCTCAACAACAAAATGCTTAGCACCAGGCTTGATCGAAACCTTAACATCAGTAATCTTGCCTCTATTGTGCCTTCGACGCTGTACATCTGACAAATATGTGCGAGCTTCAGATTCATTTGTCAGTTTAATTTTGCTCGTGCTCAGCTTTGTGTAGCAGCTCGAATATCATCAGTTGTGGGTTCAGATGGTTCTACCCAAGTCCTCAGATTTGCATCCCTTGGCAAAGCCTTTTGTTTTCTTCCTTTGGACTTGGGTGGATTCAACACTTTGGTGACCGCCTTCTTTACCTGCTCAGTCCTCTTGAGAATCCCTTCAGACCTAATCTCTCTGGCCTTCTCCACCGACACATTCAAACACTTTGCATCCAGTTCAGCCTCATCATCCTGGTAGTGTTTGTCCAGTTCAACTTCAAGCATCTCCTTCAGTGCATTGACTATTCTTGGATCTTCTTTGATCTTCTTGTATTCAACAAGTGTCAAGCCAAGGAGTTGAGCATCAGTGATATCAACAAGAGGGGTTGGAAGATTTCTTCTTGATTCGAATTGATTTACCTTCATCTGTTTCTTCCTTTCCTTGACCAGGTATCCCACTCTTGCTAACTTCTGACTCTCGCTTTCAGTAACTGGAGGCAACAAATCAACATTGCCAGTTTCCAACATTGGTGCATCGGTGGCCGGTTCCATAGATTCATCAGCAATGGCCTTTCCCTTATCAACACTCCCCTTCACCACATCATCAAACACCTCAATCTCCTGCTCACCAGCCTCAGTACTGGTAGCCACCACTAACTCCTTCCCTTTTCCTGAAGTCTCCACAAGAGTGCGAGGGGCATGTACAGACCTTTCCCCCTTGGCAGCATCTAGTCCTTGCCTGATGGCTTCAAAATCTGCATGACTAGAGGGCAAGCATCTAGAGTCTTGCACTCTTTGAAGACTCCGCAAATCATGCGAACTGTCCTCCACAGATGATTGATCTCCTGAGACTGAGTCATAACATTTCCACTTGTCTGCTCTTGACTCTTTAAGATCTGTTTGAGTATTGAGAGATCATCTGGAGAGAGCCCAGTTGCAGGGACTTCCTTAACACCTTCAGAAACAACCTCCCTTCCTTTGCCAACTTTAGTGGTCAGATCAGATATAGCATTTGAATGTTCAGACACTTTGCTAGCTAGTGTATCCAGATTGCACCTCAACCGATCAATCTCAGATGTAATTGGAGTGAGATCGACCTGGGGCGCTGCAATCTTGGTGATCTCAGACATCACCTTTTCAATTAAACTTCTCTCACTGGCAGCCAAAGTTTCTTCAATCTTGAGACCCACTGAAGAGGCCAACTGACTCCCAAGCTCTGTCACATCTAGGCCAGGTTTGTTACATAAATCTTGCACCTGCCTTTCCAGATTCTTAATATCAACCTCTGATGATCTGACAGTACTGTTCAGCAGGTTGGATATTGAAGATGTGACTCCAGATTGAGTCAGTGTGAATGCCTCCCTTAAAGATGTTGCCAGTTGGTTGGAGGATTCCACTAACTCATTGAGCTTGCCAAACACCAAGTCCTCATTGGCAGAGAACTTGTTGATCCCCAGGTCAACCACTTTAATATTTTGCAAATGGTCCTTGTGGTACCTGGAGAGGGACTTGGTGTTTCTGTCCAGTGTCTTTTGAATCTCTTCCACCCTCGCGAGAAGGTTCGAGAGATCGGCTTGAAAAGACACAAATTGGCTTTCCAGTGACTGAGGGAAGGTGTCACTGGACCAGCCGAAAAAGCTATAGGTGCAACTGGACGAGGTATGACAATATTTGGTTCTCCAGTTGCAGTAGCATCAGTTGATAGAAGAGGAGGGGTTGTAGAAATGAAGGGAAGAGATTCAAATTGTCGTTCATGCTGAGAATGCTCAGGTGTGAACGACGGCGACGGTGGTGTTAGGATGTGTCTATTTCTAGGCACACCCATAGAAGAAAGTAGTTGGCGAGAGGCGAATATAGGAGGTATATCTAAGCTTTGTACATTTGTTGGGGAAACTGAAACATGTGGTTCTTGGGGTTGACCAAGGAGAGAAGGGAGCTGATCAAGTACAGTTGCATCAGCCATCTCCTGGTCAGATTCCGTCTCAGAAGAGTCCGAAGACTCAAGCTGAAACTCACCCTCATTTATGCCAAGATCCATAAATGTTGGGGGTGGCTGAACAAGTTGTTCAGACTCCTGATGACCAGTTTGAGTTGCCTCAATGGTTTCATTAGTTCTGGGATCTGTTGCCGAAGCATCTTCTCCCTGGACAGAGGTGACTGGTGCCTCAACTACAACTGCTCTATCCTCAGTTGCAGTATCACCGGCAGCGGCTTCAGAGACCACAGTCACAGATTGTGACTGGTCAGTTGTAGCAAGTCCAGATCTGGATCTCCTTCTGCTTTTGGAAGATCTCCTTGCTTTAGGAATCGCCTGGACTCCCGCTTCTGCCACAGTTACCGCACCAGCAGACGAACCGGTGGGTCCCTCATTATTTTGAGGCCCGCCCAGTTGCCTTTCTGACTCACCAGATGGTGGTGCATCAGTTCTAGAGAATGCAAAGATCATTCTCGGGGAAATCTGGACTTCATCAGAAGTGGACACCAGGTTGTCCAGATTCCTTAACAGTTCTGGCACAGAGAACAAGGATTGTGTATTGTTGTACTCTTCTCTGCCCAGAACTTGAATGAAACAAAGGGACAAGAATCTTGAAAAGGGATACAAGGACCCCTGTTGCCCTTCAGCTTAAACACTAGACTCCTGAACAAGATACCAGCAAAATCCACCCTCAGACCATTCCAGAGGCAGTAAGCCATCTCTACCTGGAAGGAGTTTATCTGGTCCAATCCACCAGAACTCCCTCCCAAACTTTCCACCAAGTGGACCATAAAGAACTTCCAGGATGGTGAAAGCCCTCTCATTGTAATGGACCTCTTGGTCTTCAAAACATCCCCCTCCACCATCTCCTTATTTCCCATGTCAAGGAAGACCTGGCGGAAATTTATATTGGAGGAGATCACCACTGGATTTTCATTTTGTCTCCAGTAGTTGAGGTTAAGGGCTTCCCTCAACGTTTCAGTGGTGATGGTACACGGGACTGACCCATCCTTTAAAGAAAAGGAGATGGATGAGCAATCCTCAGAAAGAGAAGCAGTGTACCAGAACTCGCACAAGTAGTCGTGAAACACTTGTTGGGTTCAAAGAGAAGGCATCGCTGAGGGGAGAAATCCGGAGAAAGGATTGGATTCTCCCTATAAGAGAGTCAGCGGCCTGGTGCCCTTGAAGAGATGCCATTGGATTATTTGGATTTAATTTTATTAGTTTTGAACTAATGGGAGCACCAGTGGCACGAATAACATTTTGTGATGGATTGTACTCAGCAGTGAGTAGATTCACATCACGAGAACGAGATGAAGAAGAAGATGATTTAGGAGCCATTTGTGAAATTTGATTTAGGGTTTTGGACTTAAAGAAGAAAGAGAGAAAGGGATCTCGAATTGTGAATGATTGGAAGAGTAAATGAAAGGAATTTTGAGTGAAGTAAATGAGACGGATATTTTGTGGGGGTATATATAGGCAGTAAAATATTGCCAAGATATATACGAAAAGATATTTTTAGTCCCCAAAAGTTTGAAATAATTTGTAAAAAGTGATTTTCCGAAATTTTGAGAGTTCAAAAATATTTAATACCTCCCATCAAGCATTTAATGCTACGACGGCTGGTATTCCCACTCACCCACTAACTTCATCAATACCCATAAAAGTGCAGTACATTTCACCAAAAAGTCTTGACACGTAAGACATGTCAGGTGACGTTTGTGAGTGCGAGGTTAGCACTCGAGTAACATCACGTGTCACAAGTATCCACCAAGTAAAACATAACGTTATGAAATCTGGCTGACCACCATTTTGAGACAAGACCAAACTAGCAAACTGGAGAGATTTTTCAGATGCCAGTTTCAACTGATGACTTTCAGTTGCATTTTCAATAAAACAAAATTTTTTTATTTTGAAAAATATTTTGAGTCTTTTTCCCCCTAAAAATGTGATCCATTTGATCAATGACTAGTCTTTGAGTACATCAAGGCGTTCAATCTCCAACCAATCAAGGATCACCTGGACCATCCTCAACTGAAGGGCCTCTCCAGTTTAATGAGGATTTAACATACCCAGTTCACTGATGAGATGTTTAAAGTTTTCTCATCAAGAGGTTTTGTAAAAACATCAGCTAACTGTTTATCAGTGGGGATGAAATGTATTTCAATGTCTCCTTTCATAACATGATCACGAATGAAGTGATACCTGATATCAATATGCTTTGTCTTTGAGTGCATCACTGGGTTGTGAGATATAGCAATTGCACTGGTGTTGTCACAAAAGATTGGGGTTCTTGTGAATTTCATACCATAATCAAGCAACTGGTTTTTGATCCAGAGAATCTGGGCACAGCAACTGGCCGCAGAAATGTATTCTGCCTCAGCAGTAGACATTGAGACCGAAGTCTGCTTCTTACTGGTCCAACTCACCAGTTTTCCCCCTAGGAAGTGACATCCACCAGTTGTGGATTTTCTATCAATCTTACAACCTGCATGATCTGAATCTGAATAACCCATTAGATCTAACCCTGAGCCTTTGGGATACCAAAGACCAAGGCTAGGGCACCCTTTCAGGTACCTGAAAATGCGTTTAACAGCATGCAAGTGTGATTCTTTTGGATTTGCTTGAAATCTGGCACATAACATGTTGCAAACATTATATCTGGTCGACTGGCAGTTAAATACATCAGTGAACCAACCATTCCACGATATTCTTTTTGGTCCACTGGTTTGCCATTTGGGTCAGAGTCCAAATTTAATGGAGCTGAAATAGGTGTGGTTTTTGATGGGACAGAATCATATTTGTATTTTCTTAACAAATCTCTGACATATTTTTCTTGGTTAATAAAAATACCATCCATGGTTTGTTTGATTTGTAAACCCAAGAAAAATGTTAATTCACCCATTAAACTCATCTCATATTCTTGAGACATAATTTTCGAAAACCTTTTACACATTCCATCATCAGTTGACCCGAATATAATATCATCAACATAAATTTGTACCAACAAGATATTACCTTTTTCTTTCAAGATGAACAAGGTATTATCTATTGCACCTCTTTGAAAACCATTTTTGAGAAGATGTTTAGTTAGAGTATCATACCAGGCTCTTGGGGCTTGTCGAAGACCATACAAAGCTTTGTTCAGTCTATATACCCAATGTGGATGCTTTTCATTTATGAAGCCTGGAGTCTGCGTAACATACACTTCTTCTTCCAATGTGCCATTCAGGAACGCACTTTTTACATCCATCTGGAAGACCTTGAATTGCAAGTGAGCAGCATAAGCCAAGAAAATTCTGATGGCTTCAAGTCTTGCAACTGGAGCAAAAGTTTCATCGAAATCAACACCTTCTGCTTGACAATAACCCTTGGCAACCAATCTTGCTTTGTTCCTTATAACGTTGCCATCTTCATCCATCTTGTTCCGGTAGACCCACCTCGTTCCAATGGGTTCTCTCTTTAACCCTGGAGGACAAGGAACAAGCTCCCAAACATTGTTCCTTTCGAACTGGTTGAGTTCTTCTTGCATAGCTTCAACCCAGCTTGGATCTGCCATAGCCTCGTCAATCTTCTTCGGTTCAATCAGTGATAAGAAGGTGACGTTCAAGCATTGATCACTTGTGGCTCTTCTAGTCTGAACCCCACTATCTGGATTGCCAATAATCTGCTCTATGGGATGAGCAGCAGTCCATTTAGTGTATTGACTAGGTTGATATATTACAACATCAGTGCAAGACACCTGACGATCTCCAACAGATGCAGCAACTGGAGGAGGATCAGTCCAAACTACTTCAACTTCATCATCAGTGTCAACTGAAGAGTTAACATGATTTTCTTCAAACACAGGTATATCTTGAAGAACTGGAGAAGCTTGAACTGGTTCTGATGTTGTTGTGGCACGTACATCAGATCCAATTACCAGTTTTTCAGGTAGATTAAAACTGATAGAAGGATAAAATGAGGTGTCACTGAAGTTCTTCTTTTCCTTAACTGGTTCCAAGACTTGAGGTCTGGAAACATTTTCTGGTGTACTAACTGATTGATGAACCCGATCAGATACACCAAAATCAACTGGGACAACTGATAAATCAAGGGTTGGTCTTTTGTTGATTGCTTCATTTGATTCATCGAATGTGACATGAATTGTCTCATGTACCTTTTGGAGTCTATAATTATAAACTCTATAGGCTTTTCTAATATCTGAATACCCCACAAAGACACCTTCGTCAGCTTTTGCATCAAATTTTCCCAACTGACTGGAATCGTTTAAAATGTAAACTGGACAACCAAATACATGGAAGTATCCAATATTTGGTTTACGATTCCTGAGGACTTCATAGGCAGTCTTCCTGTGTCTCTTGACATAAACTGACCGGTTTTTGGGTGTGACAAAAACAGGTGGGAAGACCAGATTCAGATAACATACTTCTGGCAGCTTCAATCAATGTGCGATTCTTCCTTTCAACCACACCATTTTGTTCTGGAGAACGAGCTGACGAAAAGTTTTGAGAAACGCCAGTGTCAGTGCAAAATGTCTCCAATTCTTTATTCATGAATTCTGTACCGTTATCACTTCGCAACTGACACACTTTCTTGGTATACTTGAGTTCAATTCGCTTGATGAGAGAGATAATTTCACCAGGTGCATCACTCTTTGATCTGATAAATACACCCAACAAAATCTGGTGTATTCATCGACCACAACTAAAGTGTATCTCTTACCAGCTTTAGTTTGAACATTCACTGGACCAAAGAGATCCATATGAAGCATGTGAAGAGGTTCAGTGATACTGAAATTCTGCCTGGTCTTGAAACTGGCTCTTTTCTTTTTGCCCATTTCACACCCTGGACATGGCTTCTCCTTTTTAAAGGTGAACAAAGGTATCCCATCAACCAATTGTTTCCTTGACAACTTGTTGATATTTTTGAAATTAAGATGGGATAGCCGTTTATGCCACAACCAGTTGGTGTCCTCATCAGCCTTGACATAGAAACAATGCTCTTTTGGAGCAGGATCCATGTCCATGATGTACACATTCCCTTTTCTTGGTGCAATCATAACTACCTTCCAATCCTTGTTAAAAACAGTGCCTTGAGCAATGTCGAACAGTACCCTATATCCATCATCACAAAGTTGACTGACACTTATCAGGTTATATTTCAAACCATTGACAAATGCAACTCTTGTGAACTGGATCTGCCCATTGTCAACAACACCATATCCTTCAGTTTTCCCACTTCCATCATTACCAAATGTCACTGCTGGTCCATCGCAGACAGTGAACTCTTCCAGCAGGGGCTTACATCCGGTCATAGTCCGGCCAGCTGCGCTGTCCAGATACCAAATATTCTTCTTTCGATCGCCCTGCACACCCAAGTAAGTGATTAGTTGTTTTTGTGAACCCATCTTTTCTTGATGGGTCCACTGGACTTCTTCTGTGAAGTCCCAGGTGCTTGACTGGGTGTAGAACTGGATGAAGAAACTGGAGGGTTCTCTCCAGTTTCTGGAGTAAAGACAATTGGTTTGAGTGGAACATTAACCTCCTTTTTCTTTTCGATGTTTGCTCCTTTTAGAGCAGATTGTTTTATCTTTTGTTTTTGAGGAGGAGTTTTGACATTTTGTTTTTCAACTGAAGAAGATGCACCTCCTTCCAAATTTTTAATTCTGGCAGTACAACTTTGTACCTGCCTTGACAAATTTTGGAGTTGATTCTCCATTTTTAACAAAATGCTTTTATCATCAGGCTGCTGGCCTATGGACTTGGGCTCAGCGGGGGTTTTAGTCTTTTGAGTTGAGGACTCGTTTGACTTATGAGGCAAAGGATTGTCACCAGATTCCTTTTTAACTGGAGCTTTAGCCTTCTTGGCTCCAGTTTTGACCTCAACATGGTTGGTCTTAGTGGATTCAGATTTGACAGTGTCAGAGGAATCATAAGGAGTTTCAACTCCAACAGATTCTGGCAATTGGTGAATTGTGGGTAAAACAGCTGCCATCTGAAGATCACCAGATTTCCAGGCAGTTTTTTGAGCATCAATGGTTTTAGAAAAAGCGTCATAATTTTTACCAGATGCTTGTACCCAAGAATTGATAACCATGTGTTCCTTTTCAAGATCAAATTTCAGTTTTTGGTTATCTCTTTCCAATGCCTCATTTTTCAAATCTGACTCTTTAAGAGCCAACTGGACACTTTGCAAATCATTTATTTGACTTTTCATGTTGTTAAATTCAACCAAAACTGTTTCTAAGTATCTTTCACAGTCAGTTCTCATGGTTTCAACAAATAACAAGTCATCATTCAATGATTCAGCAATATCCAGTTTCAATTCTGAATCTATCTCGACATCATAATCCCTTACCTTCTTTAAAATGATGTCAACCCATCTTCCTGACACAACATCATCTTTCACCACTGGTTGTTGACTCTCCAATGCCATGAAACACACATCTCTAATCTCTTCTTCATCATCAGATGAATCATCAGAGAGTTCCCATTTCCTTCAGTTTGAGCCATCATGCACTTGTTCTTTTCTTTCTCGTTATCTTGTTCAAGTGACATGAGAGCAATCTGGGCCTTAAGTTTCTTGTATTTGGCCTTATAATCATCAGTTTTAACAAAATTTGGGACAATAGGACCAGTTTGGTTGTTCATCTGACTAGATCTGCATTCCTTCATGAAATGGCCTTTCTTACCACATTTGTAGCAGGTAAGATTAGCCTTGTCCATAGAAATTGAACTGGAAGCATTATTGGACCCATTAAATCGATTAGATTTATGCTTAAACCTATTAAAGGTTTTAGCAATCATGGCTACCAGATCATCATCGTCAGTTTCCTCACAACCATCACTGAGATTAGTGGTCAGGCCAGAGTTCAGAAAGTTGTTTAACATTTCCTTCATCGAATGTGACTGGACATTCTCAGTAGACATTAAAGCAGCACAAGGTTGCCCAGAAAAGTTGGCAGCCTTGGAACTCTGAGCATGGTTTAAAGCATCTTGCTCAGCCAGTAATCTTGCAGCATCGTTATCTTCAGTGAATCTGAAGGCTCCATAAAGGGAAGCAAGAGTATGGCTATGCAAGGTCTTTTCTTGTCTTAAGACAAGAACCATGTGTGCCCATTTGGATGGCAAAACGTCACAGAATTTTTCAAGAATAATATCCTTATCTTTTTCAACTCCCAAGCCTCTAAGTTGATTAATTAGGCCAGTAAATCTGGTATAAGTACCAGTTAAACTTTCATTGGGGAGAGCAAAGAAGGATTCATACTTCTTGTTGAGAGCAACCTTTCTAGTGACAATGGTGTCATTTCCTCCTTCAAACTGGAGAACTAATTCATCCCACATAGATTTTGCACTAGGAAATAGCACAAGGGTAGGAATTAGTTCCTCAGGTATAGCAGAAAGGATCATGTTTTTCAGTTTGGTATCAAGATCAACCAATCTGCGATCCTCATCTGACCAATGTTCCTCAGATTTTTCTCTGGTGCCTCTTCTCCCAGTAGGGTCGAGAAGAGGGCTAACACCATTGGACATGGGTATATATGGTCCATCCTTAAGGATTTTCAACATATACCTCTTTATTCCACCAAAATGCAAGAGCATTCTAGCCTTCCATGTACTAAATGTCTCGCCATTCCCATCGAATTTGGGAACAGGAGAGTTGGAGTAATGTACATGAACGTGGTTAGCTCCAGTAGTTGGAGGAGGAGGAGGAGGGTTCGTATTTAAAGGAGTAGCAATACTAGGATTAGATTCATTTGGACCAGAACCATTCTCACCTTCAGCAGCCATCGAAGCAGACCTAGGTTATAGAATTGAGACAATTCAACCTGCCTGCTCTGATACCACTTGTAAGTCCCAACTATTACTAGATGGGTGCTGAAGACACCTCTATGTCGATGGTGAGTGAACTTTGCAACACGATCAATTAATCTGGATATGACCAGTTTAGATTGATCGTGTACCAGGTTAACTGGAGTTAATGTATTAAGGTGACAAAATTTATACAATGCAATAATATAAATGACAAGTATATAAACTGGTGAGACAATATGTAATTTTCAAGTGTATTTTATTTATTGATTGATTAAATAAAATACAAGGTTGTTGCGGAACCAAGATAATACATGAATGTAAATATCCTAACAACCCATGAATTACAATTGATCTAAACTTGGAAATTTTCCTAAACAATTAAAACACTTAGAGTTGTGGAATGTTCCTTTTTGCGATTGAGAGAATATTGCACAAGTTCACCAATATTGCAGAATATATGTATTTGCAAAGTTAGTAAAAATGCTTGTGCAAGGACCTCTATTTATAGTCGAAGATTGAGCATGGGAATCTCAACTTCGACGTACAAATATGGTTGACAACACACAAAGTATTGTTTAAATAATCCTTTGTGTGTGTTAAATAAAGTAAGACAAAAGGTTACTTTATTCAACCTCTCTACATCCTTGTACCTTTATCCAAAGACAATATCATTGCCCGGTTAAAAGGATGTAGAGTAAAAAGGTCCTCCTCGTAATCAGTGTAAAGCTTTGTAAGAGCATTTACACTGGAGGATTCTCCAGTTGATTGATCTGGTAGATTGTCAACTGGGTTTCGCTGCCATTGCCAATCTCTGTCTTCCATTTGTTGTCTTTGACTTCAACTGGAAGGTCTTCAGATTCTAGTCTTCTGATTTCAACTGGAGGAAGTCATCAGTTGCTAAACCTGTACAGTGCAACTGGACTTCTAATATTTCGGACAATTCTGCATGCTCTCCAAATGTCGATGGAGAGCTCCAGTTTAGCTTAAACTGGACCTAACACACAACACTTCACACCTCTTTCTTGCTCTCCCTTCGAAGAATCCAACCAAAACTATTGTCGGCCAGCCGCCGCCGAGGCATCGCCGGCAACCACCACTCCATCACCATTTTCATCGCCGGTAGCCACCACTCTGTAACGACACGACTCGAAAACACAAATTTTTTTTTTTTTTTTTTTTGCCCTACTGCACCGCAGTGAGGTCGGGTACACCCACTGCGCCGCAAATATGGTTGACAACATGGGAATCTCTATTTATAGTCGAAGATTGAGCATGGTTGACAAATATGGTTGACACCCACACTGCGGTGCAGTGGGGTCGGGTACACCCACTGCGCCGCAGTGGAAATCCTCTGGCCAAAACTGGAAGAACCCCTACTGCGCCGCAGTGGGCTTGACACGCTCCCAAGAAAAGAAACTTTGGCAGTGGGATTCCACTGCGCCGCAGTGGCCCAAAACCCAACGACATTAAACTTTGCCCACTCTAAGACTTAACCAAAACCTTTGAATCACCACCAAAATTATAAGAAATTACATTCCAGAATTGAAAGTAAGAGAGTTAATCCGAAAACATTCATATTTGTCAAATTAGTTTGATCCAAGATCGACCACGCAACTATTTGGGTTGAATACCCATTTGTCATGCTACAACCAAACCAATATCCTTATCAACTCCAAAAGACATGAACATGACCATTTACAAACATATCAAAATATGGCCAATAACAACCAAAAATGTACCATGAGCCAATGTCAAGAGGGACAACTAGGTTTCTAACCAAATAATGCTATTCATCCGAGAATAGCCAAGATACCTTCCAACTATCTACAGTCCCTAGCAACTTCGTTCTCTATTCTTCGAGACAAGCAAACCTAGTTCCTTCTTCTGGAACCACCTATAATCAAAAGGGTAAACATCTGAAAGGTAAGCGAATGCTTAGTGAATATGCTTGCATAATATCATATAAACGAAGGAGGGCAATGCTCAAGGGACTGTTGCATATGGACTATGACACCGTCGTGTCATATCCATAATACTCCCTTGGGCTAGGCATTACATGGATCCATATAAGCAAATGATTACAATCACACAATTAAAACATAACAGATGCTCCACATGAGCCTATGGCCACCAATTAGGCCTGTAATCAAACTCAACCATAAACATGGGACTTAACGCCAAATCAATTACCACCATGGACTCACTCAACATGAATGGTAATTGACCCGACGAATATACAATTTATGCAAGTATACTCACCTCCTTCGCGACACAACAATAATCAAGATAACCGCAAATGCACAAAACCAAGCTTTCAACCTATCAACATATCATAATGCACAAATAAGACATCATTCACATTTCCTAGCTATTTCACTATAGCTAAACCAACCTTTCACTAGCATTCCTAACCTTAACCCTTCCAATTAAGTCATTGAGTTGCTTACTTAACAAAATCTCATATTAACCCAAGGATTCATCATCATCATCACATCATCATATAGCTAGTAAGGTCACCATTTCCTTATTTGGAGTTTCACCACTAACATTCTCATTATTAAAGATTTCAACATGCAACTCAATGACACAATCATAATATACAAGAATTTTGGGGAAAAACTCATATAGACACTCATTACTAGCAAAATCCCCAATTTCACCTTACAAGAACCCTAATTCAAAGAAAGAAAAAGAAATTAGGTTAAGAATTCTATACCTCAATGATGGAAGATAAAGGATTAAGGTTTTCAAATCACAAACTCTTCCCTTTTTCTTTAAATAATTCGGCCACCACTACTCCAACTCAAACCCTAGCTTTTCAATTTCTTGATCATATAAGGTTATTGTTATGATGATTCTTGGATAAATTAGTAGTATTGCATGAAGGATTTAGTTGAGGTTTTCTTTGAATTAAGAAGAAATATGGAGATGAAGAAGAAAGGATGAGTTAGTGGAATATGAATAACCACAACAATGTGGCTGGCACTCAATGGATGCGACGACCATCTAGAATTTCTGATGATAAAACACCCGCTATCCGTTAACGTTCCAACTAAATTAACCCCATAATCAAAAATAAAATATTAGGAACTTATTTTAATGTCAAAACTACAAAAAGGGGGTTATTTTATTACCTTAAAATTATTGGGGTGTTACACACTCCACCACCATCTTCATCGCCGGCAGCTACCACTCTCACTAGAAAGCAACTATGATGCACCGAAACTTCAAACAGATAGGCGTACTCGTTTCAAAAAGTCTATGGGAATGGAAACTCGTACGAAACGTTTCCTTGAAGTTTTCATATATACCGATTACCGAAACATTTCTGTAAAGCTTCCACACCATATCTAATCAATATTAGGGTTTCAATGAGTTTTTTTAATTACAAATGCATACCCCCAAACACAAACCAACTACATTATAGATTTGAGATCACCATCAAGCTTATCTATTCCAAAATTGATTAGTAAAATTTTAATGCGTGATCATCGGTCACTATCAAACATATATTATATAATTATACATGTATAATTATACATAATCTCTCAAGTCTCAAGTCTTTCTCTATATAAAATCAATATATTTTTACTTTTTAAATATTTTTATTGTCGTATCTTTGTCGTACCCGTATCCTAAAATTTTTAGTTTTGCCATTCCTCGTTCTCGTATGGTTCCCGTGCCCCTTTGTCGTATCCGTTTTGGTGTTACATAGGAAAGCAACAAACAACTCTCCAACACCACAACCGCCACCTGCCTCCACCGTGGCAGTCTTTTTCGTCGGCAACCAACTACAGTGGCTCTCCTACGCCGTAATACTACCAACAACTTTCTTCACGATTTCTCTCTAACAACCTCTATAGAACAACACCCTCTCTCCCTCTTTCTTACCTATTTGCGACAGCCACCACCCACCGCTACCGTTTCCCTTTCACCGGATCCGCTCACAACCACCATATGGCGGAAAACAGTAATCTATAACCATTTAAACATCAACCTTCCAAACACCATCAATCAATTTTCATATCAATATCTATAACCCTATATGAGATTTTTCGACATATATAAATAAACCAACAAAACCCACATTTATTGCTTAATGACAGAAAAAGTGTTATCTATGGTAGCGGCTGGTGGGTTGTATCATTGTAGTGGGCTTGTCCCTTCCAGAGCATGTAATTAATTTTCTAACAAAATAAAAGGGTGAGGTGACAATAAATGGTTGGCTGGTCAATGAGTCAACAAAGTAGGTGGATAAATGAAATTTACATATTGAGATGTCCATGTAGACTTTTTTTTTTAATGATGTGTCATGGTGACATTTCACTTAACGGTGATTAACGATGAAAACTCACGGTTTTACTTTTATTAAGAAACTTTTAGAAATGAAATCCTTTTAATAAACGAAAACTAAATAGGTTACCCTTTATAAAAATTTAGAGTAAAAATGTTACTGAATTCATTATTCCTGTATTGATCCCACATAACAATTAGTATGAATAAGGGTCTATTTGTTTTTTTAACTATTAAGTGATTGAATTGATTAAATGAATAAATAATGTCTATATGGATTAAATCAATACAGTTGTTTTTTATTTATTAAGTAAAAAAACAAACACTTTTGATGACTTAATGAATTAAGTATTTTTAATTGAGTCATCGACTTAATTTATTAAGTCTCAACAAACACCACCTAAGTGTGCATTTTGTGGTTATTTCAATCTGGCATACAATAAATCTATTTAAATTAGCTGGAATAATTAGGTTTTTTTCAAAAGAAAAAGGCAATAATTTAGAATCTCTAATTACAAGTTCGGATTTGCAATGTTATAAAAATATTGGATTTTACACTTCTATTATACAATAAAAAAATTATGCTTCGTGTGCTTTTTAGATATATATTTATTATCTCTAACCCGGTCAACGACCGGGTAGTGATAGTTCCTGTATTGATCCACATAACACAAGGGGCATATAAACACTTTGTATTCATCAAGCACAAACCAGAATATGTACCAAATACCAAACACAAACAATAGAAACCGAAATCATACTTAAAACAGTAAAATTAAGATTATCTGGGTCCAAAATCCATCTGCCAACAGGTCATCAAAAGGCATAATATCATTAACCTCCTTTTGTTTAGTTTGAACCATTATCAAAGTCTGTTCATACAAAATACGCTTGAAAAATCTAAACGAGTGTAATTCTCGGTAACTTTATCATGAGGACATGAAGGATTTTACAACTTTACAATACTAGATGAAATCGGTTATCTGTAAGGGTACATGGCTCTAGCCGCCTAAAATTATCACTAACCTTGTTCTTTGTAAGGAGTCCAAATCAATTTGCTAACATCAACCTCAAGACCACCACGACCAGCAGCTTTTAAATGACGATCTAAGACCTTGGGATCAGCACAAATGACATGCTGCCCTTTCCTGTACTGTATCAGTTCCAAGGCTTGAAGGGTTGCCAAGATGTCTTCTGCCCTGATGGCCGTCATGTCACTAAGCTCCTGCAATAACATAGACTTATGGGTGGTACTAAAAGACGAAGCCAACTTTTATCATTATACTCGTATTAACTAAGGAGTACACTACAATCCCCAAAAAAGACAAAACATTTTTTAGTACAGGTGGAAATGGGGCCAGGCTGAGCCAGGTAACCCAGAGACACTTTTTTATCCAATTATCAAAACCTTTAGTACTTGATGCTTCTTTCTAATTACAAAAATATTACCAATTAATTTTTAATGTATAAGTTGAATGCATTTAAACTAGGCTACTTGCACCCCTTAAACTTGTTTCCCTTTTAGCTCGAAAACTGTTTTGACAGATTCGGGATGAAAAAAATTTACTACAAAATGACCCAATAGAGAAGTAATAAACCACATACAAGTCAAACTTTTTTTTACCACTGTATTCAAAAGAAAACCTTCAATTGAGCGTACATAAACTTGGTTTAAACTAGTGTATCATCCTATAAGTCAGATACCAAAGTACCATTTAAATATGTAAGGTACTAATACACCACATAAAACTGGAGGGATTATCTATTAGGAATTCCAACATCAACTACAGAAAAAGTTATTGTAAAATCACAGATAGTTCTAGTAAAGTTAGTAACAAACCTTGATTGATATGTTGCTTTTGTGCTTTTTCAATATGTCTAACAGAACCCGGGTCCAATATCCCCTATAGCTAAGCAATCCCAGGTCAGAAAGAGGTCTTTCAGGTGTCCCAACTTTACCTTCTTTCTTAGAAAGTTCATAAGCTGCACCATGTCAGAAGTCAAATACAAAACCAAAATGGTGAAATTGAAAACATAAGTAGGTTTAATTCTCTAACTGATATTATAGAAATGAAATGTAAAAGCAAAATAGTGAAACCGTTTATCATTCTTCTTTTATCCAACAGTAATCATGGAAATTATGATCATATAACCCCAGGTTTTCAACAAAACGTCAGATTATCGGTAAGCATATTACGTTACCTCAATTGGAAAATTTATTATGTACCATATTTGCAATTTTCCATAGTATTAATGTACACAGTACACACAATTTTCTATAAGTGTTTTTACACTAGCCCAGCCCCAATGGAAAATAACCCTTTTCCGTTTTCAATTTACAAAGAATATAGTCTTTGAGTTGCACTGCTCATCATTGTAACAGTTCTTACTACATATCATTGAAGGTAGACAAGGTACTATATGTACTTCGTGTTTTAGAACTAGAAGAGAAATATACACACTTAACAGCTTCTTCTAATATTGCGTGTTTAAGAGATCAAAGCATGTCACACTATATATGTTATATAATAAGAGGAAAAATTTCATGCATATTGTCGTATATTTGGATATTGCGTCCATATCCTTTGAAACTTTAAAATTACTTCAATATCCTCTTGAAACTAAAAGATTCTCATATGTATCCAAACTAATAATTTAATGACTTTAATCATTAAAACTCGTGCAAAAATTATTTACCAAGTCATCTGACTTCTTTTTTACTCCTCTTAAAAAAATATAAAAGACAAAAGAGGCTACAAGCCTACAAGAGTTGGAAAAAAGCCAGTAGAGCGGGAACTCACAAAAAGCAATGAGGAATTTTCCATATCCTTTCCTTTGATAGGGAGGAAGAGTTAGAATACATGCTAGATTGTATGACTCTTCCGAATGTTTTTCCTACAATATCAATAATAGAATAAAACAAAATTTTATTTTCTTGGATTCCCAATGTGCTGCAGCTTCCGGGACCTTAAATAGTGGTCCAAAGACCGACTGCATAGAAGTTTATGATTCTAAGATTATCCAATAAGAAAACGTTGAACAGAAGTTTCTTAGATTACCTTGGAGAAATAGCCAACCATATGGCACCCACGCTCGTCACATTCGCACAGCACGTAAAATAGAAACAGATCAACATCGTAATAGAGGGTCTTATGATCAAGAAACAATTTTGCCAAATAACAAAGATTTTGGCCATACACCTTGTTTTTTTTACCATCAACCTGTTCCAAAATGAAATCATTACAGCCTTTAAACAAAAAAAGAAAAAAAAGAAAAAGAAAAGATTGTTACAAATCGCATTGATATGAACTGCAAGGTACAACTATACACACACCTTCAATGCAACTTTGTAACAGAAACTTTACCATGGAAGACAAACATAAAGTAAAGAAACACACCAAGAAACAAAGCTGGTTCATACAATCAGTGTCAGAGACTGAACTAAATAAATCTAATGACTAATGTGCAAAATCTTCAACAGCCCATATTGCTCATATGATATGAGTCATTTTGGTGATGCAGTCATGTTCTATGCATGAGCATATTTATATGGATAATGATAAATCAACCTAACTCATATGCCTAAAAAACAACATAATCATAGGATGATAACATTTAGAAGAGTCAAGGAATAAGATTAAAAAAGAGACTGAGTGGAATCCACGTGTCAAATTCTTACGGTTTTAGGTTGATTTTGAGGTATATGAGTTATGTTCTGTCAAGTTCTTAAGGTTTTAGGTTGATTTTTAGGTATATGAGTTAAATTCATTTATCATTTTCCTATTCATATTGAAGTCTCAAAATGTGCTCAAAAATCAAGAATATACCTCAAACATTGATAGGGTACCACTTCGATATATCTCATCACCAGGGGGATGCTTGAGGTCACATTTTTTCTGCATTAAGAAAAAGAAAAAAAAAAAAGAGAGAGAAAGACGTTATTATAAAAATTGCTTATGGAAGAGAAAATAACCCAAGCCGGCATACAAACATCAAATAATATAAACTCAACATTTGAGCTTAATGCTCAAACGATTACTGTCTTACATTTTTCCTCTTCACTAGCATGACATTGGATGATCTAATATTGTATATATTATGGAAATGGTAAAACTAGATCATAGCTCACCATATGTCGTTGAAGCTGTTCTTTGCGCTTCAAGAAAGTGAGACAAAACTCACAAAAGTAGAGATTGAGGGAGTCATTGTATTCAGGTGGGAAGGGGGAGAAGTACCATGTCTCAATCTCATACCTCCCAAGTGCTATAGTCGCTATATTTTTAACTTTTGTGAACTCTTCATGTTCACGTAAGCTGGCAGCATCAAGCTCTTCATGTCCCTATAGTACATTATTATATATAAATAATTAAGGAAAACTTCGATAAAACTGGATAACTAGAGGTGCCAATTCTACCTGTTATTTAAAACTGGGTTTTGGGTTATGTCTTACACCTAATGGGTTAAAAGGGTAATGTGTTTAGAAGTAACAGATAATAAGGAACGAATTAAGATGGTAAAACAAACCTCGACATGAGTCTCATCGATCTTGCGTTTCTGGTGGCGTGTCATTTTCAAACCTGTTACCTATAAACATACATTCCAAGAAAAACCAGGTAAAGTCTAATTCAAACTTCAGCATGAGAATCGATTGGTATGAACAGCATTACAGTTTACTAGACATTAAAGGACTCGTAAGCAATCAGAACAAAGTACACAATAATACAATATTACCTTGTCTTCCACCTTTTCGTCTACATCATTTTCTACTGAATCGAGGTCAAGCTGTTCAAGTCTAACCCATTCATCAAGCCTCCTATTGACTGTGAACAAATAAACTTTAGTACTGTACATTATCAACTGCATAACCTAAGACACAACATAAAAATACAAGAAGCCTAGAAAATACATAACTTGATCATAAGGTGTACTTTATCAACCAATATAATATATTACTATATACATACATATATTGATATATATACATGTACTGAGAAAACAAGAGCATAAGGTGTTGGTTTTTTTACCTTACAGAAATTAAGGCTGTGTGGGTAACATGACTACCATGTTTCTCCCAAAGGCACATGTTAAGTTCATGTTTGTTGAGCATAAGAAACATTCATCAACAGTTAGCACACCCAGGTAGGATATTTTGATTTCTTTTACAAAAGAGGTAGTGGACTAGTACGCGCTTTGATGAAAACTATTCATATTAAAAAAAATATGCTAGAAATTCTTCAAAGCTTATTCAGATTTCTGACCAACAATTAACCAATATTGGGAAGTAACAACATAAGTTGAATTTTTGTGATAAAAAAAGGCGTCTTCAACTGATAAATTACATAGTTCAGGCCTTGCACTGAAGCTCTTATGTTCCTTCAATCAGTCTAAAAAACTTAAATAGCACAAATGTTATAGTGGTTACTGTTAACTCCAATGCAAATAGAAACTCTTCCATTCTTAAAAACTTTTTAGTTCAACACTGATAAAAGCATTTGGCAACACATTCATGTCCTTTTAAAATTTTAATAAAGCATTAAAAAGCACCACTTGCTACAATAGAAGAGATGTAACAAAGTACTGAGCTCTGTTGCACGGAAACGGCTGGAACCCCCCGTACCCCGTAACGGAAACTCGCCGGGGATGGAAACGTGTACGGGGACGTGGGAGAAACGTTTCTGGGCCGTTTCCAACAATTTGGGTACGTTCGTTGACCGATTCTAAAAGTCAACTTGCGTTTCTTGTAATTTGTGGACGATTTTGGGCTGTTTCAGACAATTTGGGGACATAGTCGGAAAAAAGAAAAAAGAAAAATAAAAAGAAAGAGACTTTTTTGGTGGTGGATGAACAGAAAAAAGAAAAATAAAAAGAAAGAGAGACTTTTTGTTTGTTTCAATTTGCAGGTGGCGGCTGAATTGGATGAAGAAGACAACCTAAAAGTGACAAGAGTATTTCATATACTCCGTATTTATTATTAAGTTTCATTTCTAACCCTAAACTATTACATGTTTTATAATCTAGTTATATAAGGATTGAATAGTTTTATTTTAAACCCTATACTTTCATAATCTAGTTATATAATGTGTTTTTAATATTTGTACCATTAAATAAAGAAGTTTTATAAACTTATTTGTTAAATAAGTTTTTTATATATAATAAAATTAAATAAGTTTTATAAACTTATTTGTTAAATAAGTTTTTTATATATAAAAAATATAGAAACTAGTAATATATGTGCCGTACCCGTTTCTTGATTTTTTGAGTTTTGCCGTTTCCCGTTCCCGTACCCGTACCCGTTTCTCGTTCCCGTACCAGTTCCCGTGCAACATAGGTACTGAGATTACGCAACAATCTCATCAAATACATGAAATCAACAATCGAGGTCACATGATCATCCAATATGGATACGAAGGAGATTGAATAGTACGTTGATGAAATACATTTTAGCACTGTTTGACAGCCTTTAAAGTTTAAACCAACCCAAACCAGCGATCATGCTATGTAGATTCGTATATACCCTCCTCACATATTAGGAAACCCATGAAAAATTTTAGAAACTAAAACAACTCTTTTGGTCCCATTTTTCAACGTTATTGATTTTGCTCAGTTGAGAACTCCCGTAACGGTGCTACAATAATGTGTACTTATTACATCCAAGCCAATCCACGTTACTGCATTAGTGTGTGTACATGTTCAGCTGAAATCTTTTTAAGATGGACATCATTCTCATGTCATAGGAATGATCAAAGGCCGAAGGGAACTAACAACCATTATTTTTCAAATGGTAGCTATATAAAAATGGAAAACACGTCTCCAAATCTCTATGAAACATTTCGTAGAAAAAACCGCATTTGAACAAGTTTTTGTTTGATTTGGTTTCTATGAAAGCACACAGTATTATCTATAACTAAGCGCACCCAGATATTCTCTTAGCTAACCTAATAACTAATAAGTCTCTCTTCTTATAAATTTCAACTCATCTATACTTTCATATAAAACACAACCCCCAAACCCATGTTACTATTAAGCAAAACCAACATGAAAACATCACATTACCCCCTTTTTCCAGTTAAACAAAACAGTGACATATCACCCTTTCACTCTTCTCTTACACCACCACCACCAACTGTTATCTTGGCAGCCAGCTGCCGCCAGCACTGCCATACAGCCTTTAGCCACCAATTACTCTTTTCAATAAAAGTTGTATATATGGAATATTCGAGTTTTTAAAACTTTTTTCTTTCTACTACCTAAAACTATCTGTTTTGCCATTCTAGTAAATACCTACATAACTTCTAAACTGTATCTCAGATAAGTCTAAACATACTTTTTTCCCATATCTAAATTGATATAAAATGCCCCATCTCCAAGGTGGCCTAGTGGTAAAGCATCCGGAAGGTCACCCAGTTCGAAACCTCGGTGAGTAAAAATCTTGGGACGGCCAGCGAAAAAAGTCTAAGTAACGGCCACGGAAATTCCAGTCAGGTTGTGTATATGAGAACCAAAATCTCGACTTTCATCGGTACATGGATCATCTCCCTTATTTTACACCCTAGCTAATTACACTATAAATTTGTACTTATACTAATTCAGAATCCCCCCCTTTCCCAAAAAAACCTAAATTTGTAAACCCTAAGTTATCCATCAATCAATTAGGAGCAATTCAAAATAAATAAATCACATAAATATGAAGAAGAAGAAGAAAAGAAACTTACATTCGGTGTAATGAACATAATACTCGTAATCATTAGGTCCACCGGAATTAAGTTTCCGGCGTTCGATAACTTTCACCGGATGATGTTTACCGTCTCTCCACCGGCACAAAACGCGTGTTCCCACTTCTAACGGCTGCTGCTGTTGGATTATCATCTTGATCTCTATTTCTATCTGTGGTTTTCTTTTGTCAAAATGATTTTCAATTAAATCAATTTTCTTTGGGGAAGGAAGCGCCAAAGAAAAATCGATTTAGGGGAATAGTGCTGAATTAGATTTTATAGACAAACACTGACACCGATTTAAGATATTAATAATTAATAATATTAGATATTTATACATTTAAGTCTTAAAGCTTATAATTTTAAAAAATACGGTTTTAAGTGTTATATTTTGTAAGTTGTTATACAATAATCATAAAGTCAATTTGATTAAATCGAACGATGTAATTGGTTAATTAGTTATTAGTTCAACTGTCTTATAGTATATATTAAGATTAAGATAATTATATGCCAAAGAAGATATGACTATCCGGTCCTTCATGGGTATTCATTATTTTAAACATATTTATAGTTTTAATTTTTATATATATTTCATTTTTTTAAAAAATATATTCATTTGATATACTTAAAAAAATACTTTGATTAAATTAGTTTATAACATTAATATTTGAACTCCTTGAATAATAGACACCGATTATCGATACATTGCATGATAAATAATTATTTTATAAACAAACCATCAACATAAGTTTAAATGCATATATTTTAATAGCTAATCAATAGATTTATTTTTTTAATAATATTTAAATTATACAACCATGTAATAAGCCATGTAATAGACTAATAACATATTTTATAAAATATGTTTTATAAACAAACCATCTGGTTAATTTTTAGAAAGTTAATGAATAACTTTTTTAATCTGGGTATAACTTTATTTAATAACTAAAAGGTAAAATATGCTTTTCTAAAACTCAAAGAATGAAAAGAAAAAATATCACAATATTATATTTAATCTACCAATATATATATAACAAGATGTTAAATTCATTCTTAAATAAATAAGAACTTTTGGATGGATTTCATCTTTAATTTAGAACTATTATATCAAATTTAATTATTTCATCTTTATTAAATGACAATATTAATACTTATACTTTTTATAACTATACAAAAAAATTCTCCTTTATATTTAATTTACACTTTTTGATTTTCCATCATAAATTTACACTTTTTACCCAATAATTCTAATATTAAATATTCAATAGATTAATAGCTAATATATATCCTAATAAAAAAAAATAATACTATTTATCTTATCTTTAATATATATTAAAAGAGAACCCTTAATTCAAAAATAGAGTAATCTAGACCCTTTATTAAATTTCTTTCTTAATTTTCCACCCTTAGATCAAGATGATGACATCATCATTGATACAATCTTTAATCAAATACTCATTTAGTCCTTCAACTATGGATAAAATGTTCCAACAATACATATTATTAATTAATATTCTACTAATCACATCAAAATTAATATTTCTAACTTTTTGGATACCCTTTAATATGTCTAACTTTTTGAATACCTTTTTTGATCTACATCATCGTCTATCTTTCTTTTAATTTTATTTTGATTCCATATATGATTTTCTTATAAATCTTCTTATAGATTAGTATTATTAAAAAAAATACGTTCTATTGATTTGTTAACAAAGAATGACTGTTTCAAAAAACTATGTCGATCTATCTTATAACTTTTTTAATATTTGAATTTTTTAATAAGTATTAGCATTTATATTTACAGTTGCTAAATTTGTGTCAAGGAATATTATGATCTATGTTCCATTATAGTTTATTTTTCGTATATGATTTTGTTACAAATAATTAATAACAAATAATATTGTATTGGATTATTGTTTAAATTAACCTTATGTTATGAAGTATAACTATACACTTGATGATATATAATTAAGGTTGGAGAATAGGGTTTTTATTGTTTATAGTGAATCATATGAATGAGCTCATAGGAAATATTATGACAAATAGTCATTATCGTGATATGAAAAATGTATGAATATTATACATCATCTAAACATTAGGATGGCTGACATCGATGCATTCAAGGAATCTTGGAACATATGTGTTAAAATTGTATTTGGGTTAAAATTGTCTTACTTTGGAAGCAGACGTATAAGTACAACCCAAATATTCCTCCATTCGAGTCCCTTTTTAATAAAGGAGGCGTTAGGGAAATCAATAACTTCATTATGACTTCAATGAAGGTGATTACATGCTTGTGAATCATAGGCAAAAAATCAGCTTCTATAAAACCACTACTATTTGTGTATCCAATTATCTTGTGGATACCGTGAATCCTTATAACTTTTTATACTATACGTAGTTAATTACCTCCATGCATTGGACCAATCATTTTAGGTTTTAATTCACTGGAAAAAAACGTATGTTGTTTTCCTTTAAAAATAATCATTTGTGATACTACATGAATCTATAAAACACTTGTAAGGTGGATGAGAAATAATTGTCAAACCATAGTCTTTGAAATTATATTTACACCATGGTTGAGTTATGAAAAACACAACCTGTTTGTTTTCATTATTTTTATTTTATTTATTATTCTGTCATTTTTAATAGCTTTTTAAGTATTTATTTACCATTGTGTTAACTTTTATACGTCTAAATGTAATTTTTTTATAGGTTTCTTCCGCATTTAACGCGGGTTATAATCTAGTATCTTATCCAGTAGAATAATGGTTAATATCATATAAAAAAATAAAGCTTATTTTAATTTGAAATATTTAAGATATGTTTCATATAAAATATATAGATCAATTTTCTATTAATAAAAATAAGTAAGCTATATTATAAACCATAAAAAACTAAATTTAATTTTAATAATGTCGTAACACCTTGTATCTACAATATATATATAATGTCGGGTTTAGAAATTATCAACGACAGTGTCGAGAAGGCGGAGTTTAGCTTAAGTGATTAACAACTTTGGGAATGTCAACCTTTAACATTGATCTGCAATTTTGGAGCATGCGGTAACGGAAAAGTTGCGCTCTATTAAACAACATAAAATAAATTATCGAAATTAATGATATATAATTTAGCTTCTAAATATGCATGACTATTCTGATTACTAAAGGAAAATTTGAAAAAAATATAACGTTTGTACATACAACTATTTTATCAATGTACTGTACATTTACCTAAACAAAGAAAAAACCCTTTTTCCAACCTTTTTTTTTTTTTCTATTCAATTAAAAATTAAACAACTCAAAGTTTTCACTCTACCAATAGAGAGGTTTATCCTAAAAATAATGTTTCCAACCAAGTTATGTACTTTCAAAGAAGAGGCCTATGACAACAAAGTCAATGTTTGTATGTATTTTTTATTTATTAATATTTTGTAGGAACAAAATTACAAAAATACCATTAAAAAACTTTACATTGTACCAAAATTGGAGTAGGTACTCCATCCATGGTTATATTTTATAAATTTTGCAATGTTATTATAGAATAAAATCTAAACTCAATACTAATGCGTTGTTTATGATGGATTCTAACTTGACAATTCAAAGTATTTAGGATATTTTATTTTTCTCTATATCGATTGATAGAGAAATGTGATGGATCTATTATAAGGCAATTGTCAGATAAAAAAGTGGGTGATTTGAGTTTTGGTGGTCTAGATACACTTAATTTAGCATTGATATGTATAAATGGATATGACATGTGGTTCAAAGTCTGAATTACATTAGGTTTAAAATCATCAATGTGATTCATGGTTCTGAGTCTGCGTTCCTGTGTAAAACAAATGGTAATAATATATAGGCAAATATATGTTCCTCATTCTCTGAGGCACACTCGATTGCAAGCCTCCTTAAGATGTTATTAAAGAACCATTGGGAGTGAAAATAAGACAAGATTCACCAAATTGGAGTGGGGACTCCATCCAAGGTTATATTTCATGCATTTTGCAAAGTTATTATAGAATAAAATCTAAACTCAATACTAATGCGTTGTCTCTAATACATATTCTAACTTGGTAATCAAATTATTAATTAAGGATATATTATTTTTCTCTATTTCAATTGATAAAGATCACAACTTCATTTTTTTTAGGTGAAAGGGGTAAGGGAGGAAGGGGGTCGAACTCGGAAAATGAAATGTAATGGATCTACTAGAAGACAATTGTCAGGTAAAAAAGTGGGTGATTTAGGTTTTGGTGGTCTGGATACTCTTAATTTAACATTTATATGTACAAATGGATATGACATGTGGTTCAAAATCTGAATTACGTTAGGTTTAAAATCATCAATGTGATTCATGGTTCTGAGTCTGCGTTCTTGTGTAAACAAATGGTAATAATATATGGAAAAATATATGTTCTTCATTCTCTGAGGCACAATTGATTGCTAGCCCCTTAAGATGTTATTAAAGAACAGTTGGGAGTGAAGATAAGACAAGATTTTGGAATGATCATTGGCTTGATGGTGGCAATCTCGCAACTCGATTTAGAAGGTTGTATGCCTTTGCACGATCTAAAGAATGTGTCATGTGTGATTTTTTCATGATTTTACATGAAAACCCGAATGACATAGAAATGTTTGTGATGAGATGGATAAACAATAGCTTTTGGCATTGAATAATTTATTTAATCAGTAAGACTTAATGAGCAACACATTAAGTGTTTGTGAAATTATCAAGGTAAAAAAAAACAAATGTTAAAAAGTGAAATTGAATATTTTAATTTGTTAACTATTAATTAAGAAAATAGTATTTTAGATATATATAAATATAAAAATATATTTACCCGCATATTACGCGAGACAATAATCTAGTTTAATGCTAAAATAATTCAATATAATTGATATGTAATTATTACTCTAGATAATAACTTAATTAAATACACGACTAAGTTGAAAGTTTGAAAGTTTTTCTTTCATTGTGTAATCTTTATATAATAGATTTGACTAAATCTTTCTTTTAAATAATATCACAAAATACTAAAAATAAAAAAAAATAACAATGAGCAAAAACTTTAATTGCTAATCAAAGACTAAGCCATATTAGACCTAAATTATAGTAAATAAATTTACTATAAAAAAATTAAATAAATTTACTATAAATACATATATTAGATATAAAGAAACTAAATATTAAAAGATTGCAAAAAGATAGGTACAACATTTATTAATAATGCATCCTTCTATTTAAATATATATATATATATATATATATGATAACATTCCGGTGAGAACAGTCTTAAAATAAGAACGGTGAGAACATTTTAAAAACATCATTTTGATGCATTAAAAGTCAATAAAAACTAACATAGTTCAGAACTAATTATCATCATTTAAGTGTTTAACAACACATTGATCCGTTAAAATCAAAAAAATCATGTTTCTGGTGGATGCATCATTTTGAAGAATATGTATTCAAGATGGATGCACAAAACAAAAAACATGATTTTCTTGATTTTGACAGGCCAATGTGTTGCTATACACTTAAATGATGATAATTAATTATGCACTATGTTAGTTTTATGGACTTTTAATGCATCAAAATGATGTTTTTTAAGTGTTCTCATCGTTCTTATTTTAAAACTGTTTAATGCATCAAAATGATGTTTTGTAAGTGTTCTCACCGTTCTTATTTTAAGACTGCTCTTATTTGATTGTCCCATATATATATATATATATATATAGTCAAAAGTTAAAATGAGAACTAAAAAATTGTCGAGAACCATGAGAAATCGTATTTAATTAAAAATTCTAAGGTTAATATGGTAATTTGATAAATAAGATTAGATAAATTATATATGAAATCAAAAACAGCCCCCCTGAATCGCTCCCCCCTCACCCTAATCTCTCTTGTAGTTACGACCGTTTAAGACTTCATAGAAAATTTCCCCCATTTATTTCCATACAACCTCAGCACTTTGAGTAAGTTAGATTTTTTATTAAGTCAATAATTTTCGTTTACCATTCATTCTGATATTATATAAAAAGCATAATGTTTGTGTTCCATACTTTTATGAACTTTGAGTTTTTTTAATTTCGGTTCTATAAAAAGATGAATGACGAAATCGAGAGATCGTAATGGTGTTTCGACTTCCACTATTGGTATGCAAACAAAAGACTCATGATACACGCCGAATCTCATATGCAAATAGTCATAACACATTTGTACTATTTCAACACATGTGTGAACCAACTAACATGTAGATTTGTACACCATGCATGTAGAATGCTTTTCCTTTAATTTCGGTTTTATGATGTTCATTCATTGATCCACCTTATTTCCTCAGAGTGGTGGGAGTGGAGGCGGGGAAGACAGCGGGCCCGAGTGGGGTGAATTGGGCACACCGCCGCCGGGTGTTTGGGGTGGGGAAAAAGGGGACGGAATTGGGGTAGCTTCACCGAGGAGAGAGAAACCAGGTGGGGACCGTGCGTAGGAAAAGGAGCCAATCTGAGGACGCTACGTGGCATGTTGACCAAGGCCAACGGCTAGAAATCGGACCGTTTGCTTTTTTTTTAACCCCCCACCCATCTCTTTATTTCATTATATATAACCCACACTTTTTTTAAACAACACAACACTTCAAATCAAAAACCCATCACTTTTATAAAAAATAAACACTCCATCTTTATAGAAAATAAACATCTATTACCAATGGATCCAAAGAAAACAAAAAAAAATCCATTCAACAAAGCAAAATATCGCCAAAATGATCCGCAAATGCAAGCCAATTTTTATCCAAATCAATACATGCCTCCACCAAATGATCCTCCTCCAAATCAATTTTATTCTCAATTATCTCAACCTCCTCCAAATCAATACCCTCAACCCCTTCCAAATCAATCTTATTCTCAACCCCTTCCAAATCAATCTTATTCTCAACCCCTTCTAAATCAATATTATTCTAATCCATCTCCATAACAACTTTCTCAACCTTCAACTCCATCCGCTTATATTCCACAACCGGCGTCTCCACAAGTGTTTGGATACGGTGCTAGCCCATCTACGCAAACCAACACCCAAATTTACAACATGGCTAGAATGAATGATTTTATTCCTTTCGAGGAAAATGTTCAACAAGACGACCAAGAAGTTGAAATTGTAGTGGAAACCCAACAAGATGATGACGTGCAAGAAGTCCAAGATTGCGGGAAAAAGACGAAGAAAAAGTGTGAAAATTGGTCACCGGCACAAGAGGTTGCTTTGGCACAAGCTTGGGTTCAAATTTCCGAATGCAAAAAATATGGAAATGAACAAAAAGCGGAGGGTTTTTGGCGTCGTGTACTTGAGCATTACACCACACTTGTCGGCCCGACGACACGGACAATTCATGGGTTAACGCCAAAGTGGAAACAAATGAACGCCACCATGGGTCTCTTCAACGGGCTATACAATCATGCGGTACTCTTAATTATATAGTTTTTGCTTAGTTTTTAATAATTATATAGTTTTTTCTTAGTTTTTAATAATTATATAGTTTTGTTCGTAGTTGTTAATAATTATATAGTTTTTGCTTAGTTGTAAATAATTATATAGTTTTTGCTTAGTTTTTAATAATTATATAGTTTTGTTCGTAGTTGTTAATAATTATATAGTTATTCTTAGTTGTTAATAATTATATAGTTTTGTTCGTAGTTGTTAATAATTATATATTTTTTAATATGGTATTTTTTTTTTGTAGAAACAAGCCAAGGGAAACGGGTGCAACGACTTGGATATTATGAGAGTCGCTATGGCGGATTTCAAGACCCGCACCAAAAAGGACTTTCCTCACCACGCCGCATGAGATGTTGTGAAGATACACGATAAATGGGCCGAGCAAGAATGTTCCCAAATATACCAAGACATGGGACCTTCACGTAGCGACTCTTCATAAAGGAAATCTGGAGAATATGAGACGGCCAGCACCGGGCACTTCATTCCCGACATGAATGAAGACCCAAACCCTCCATTGGAAGCGGTAGCAACGGCAACAAAAAAGGTAAAAAAAAGAAGGCATCTGCATCCGGATCCGCCTCCTCAACTGTGGCGGATGACATTAGCGAGTACGCCAAAAGGAAGACGAGATACTTGGATGAAAAACACGAGATGGATGAGAGGCTTGCAAGACAGCGGGACATCTTTTTTTCACCGGCTCGCATGCTCATATAACCGATCCCGTGATGAAATCGTTCTTAGCGAGAAACGCGCAATTGCCGCAAGACATAGATGGCAATGCCCTATTTAGTTTCGTTGTTGTTGTAACAACCGTCTTAGAAATGTTCTTAATAAGTTCTTGAAACGTACTTTCGCCACTAGAACAGCTAGACAGTTCAAATTATCTAAGTCCTTGACGTACCTTAGACCTTAATTATGTGCTTATATGAAGGTCAATTTGATCTTAAATCTTGATTTATATGACAAGTTCATGATTATGTGCAATGAAATATTGAAGTTCGGTTCATAAACGTTCATGTTCATGAAAGTTCTAGTTCAATATGTTCGCAAATGGTCCATGCATTTATTAAGTTCATTAAATATGGGAAAGGTTTATATAGGAATAAGATGGAAAGCCTAGAGAGAGACAACCATTCTTCCATCTTCTTCTTCTTTCTTCTTTTTGACTCTAGAAACACATAGTGCAGCCACATTTTCACACACTAAATTCATCTTTTGATTTTGTGTTGTTAAACCAAAATCATTTGTAATTTTAGCATCCTTGTGATAATCAAAACATATTTATGGAATCAAATCTCAGGTAACAACAACAAATTATGAGTTTTTGATCAAATTAAAAGTGTACTTTTTCAAGTTTATGTTCTTGATGATTTGGTCCAATTTTGATATGAAATCGTGTTAATGATTAATGAGTTTGTGTCTAAATGTGTTTGATAACATTTTTGTGAACGAATCTGGGTCATAACATGCTTTAATCTACAAAACCCATTTTTGAAAGTTAAGGAAAACTTGTTCTTGAGGTGCCACACCTTGTTCATGTTATAGATGGTCTTGAAGTCGTTAAAAGTGTTAATGGTTAATGTTATTGTGCATATATGTACTAGTTCTATGTTCTAACAAGTCCCGGAATCGATCTAAATTTTGGTGTGATGTTCATAGCCCTGTTCAGCCCGTTTGGCACTTGGGACGGTCTTGGGAGGGATGATCTTGGTCCCCAAGATCGTCCTAGGCAGCTCAATGTTCTATGGTTCATGTTCGATTCGATCTCGTGTGGTGTTGTGGTGTTGTTGGTACATATAATGGGTAATCGATCCTTTGGATTGGTTTAGCTCAAACAATTGTTCAATCAATTGATCTTATGACTTGTTCTTGTCCTTGAACACTTGGGACGACTTTGTTCATGTCCATTACGACGACTTTGAGTCCTTGTTCCTTAAAACGATCTTGTACTAGACAATTAAGACGATCTTGCGTTCTTAGTTCCTAGGACGATCTTGTAGCCCCTAGGACGATCTTGTGCCTCTATGGCTAGGACGATCTTGAATCTAAAATACCCAAAATGATCTTGACAAGTCCATGGGACGATCTTGAGTACTTCCAAACCCTAGGACGACTTGGTTTAATTATAAAACAACATGTGCTTGTTCTTTAACACATCATACTTGATCATTTAACACCAAATTAGTTCATAACATCATAATCATTCGATTAAACACATTAAAGGCTATTCATTAACATCAAAGCTAGTTCATAAGTCGATCTAAGACAACGTACAAAGTGCAAACCCTAATTAAGTACATTTAAGACATGTTCTTTCTTGAATATCAAAGTACGAGTTCTATAAACAATTAAATCAAGTTCTAAAGGCTAAAGTTCATTATTAAAGACATGTTCAACTCATTAAAACGATATGTACTTATGTGTGAGTTCAAAGACGTTCAGTTCGAGTCCAGTTCATGTACTAAAAGTTCATTTAGAACTCTTTTGAGTCAAAACGTTCAAAGAACTTCAAGGGACCAAATCATCAGTTCATCAAGGACACTTTAGTGATTAAATATCACTTGAACTAATATATGTACTTATTTGTGATCAATGTTATGTACTTAGGCATCCATCAAGACGTGCTTGGATTGTGATAGATATAACTTATCTATCTCTGTACTTGTTCTTTGTGCTTGTACCAGATCACTGTGAGTTCGCTAATCCCCCTTTCGTACATTTTGTTCAAAGTTCTTTATCGGGGACTGAAAAGCATGAAAACTATTTTGTACTAGTACTTATGTTCTTGAACTATCTTACGTACTATTTTATGATCTTGAACTACTTATGATACAATTCTGAAACTGATTTACAGAGTGTTTAAGTCTTGAATGGGCAGGATCTTAAATACATCTATGCTACTATACTTGATCTTTACCATGTTCTAGTTCGTACATGTACTTGTTAAGTTCTTGTTCACTGCTATCAATTCATCTCCCACAGTTCAGGGAATGAACCGTAGGTAATTATGGACAGCGCTGTTTAGGGTAGGCCCACCCTCATCCTCCACAGTTCAGGAGGATGCATATTACTTGTTCTTGCTCATGTCATTGTTCTGACATAGACCTTATTTGAAGTACTTGAGCTATATGAGCATACTATTATATTAAAGTTCAGTTCTGGCCAATCGGTTTAGCAGTGACAACTTATAACTAAAGCTCATTATATGTTCTTGTTATGTTCATACTATGACAAAGTACTTATGTTCAAAGTGCAGTTCTTGACCTAGTTCATATTATTATAAAGTACTTATGTCCAAAGTGCAGTTCTTGACCTAGTTCATATTATTATAAAGTACTTATGTCCAAAGTGCAGTTCTTGACCTAGTTCATATTATTATAAAGTACTTATGTTCAACGTGCAGATCCTTATCTAGTTCTTATCATTACAAAGTACAATGGTTCAACGTACAAAACTTATGATCTTGTTCTTATTTTACATATATACGTATATGTGAACTAAACGTACATTATGTGAATCTCACCAACTACTTTTGTAGTTGACCTTTTGAACTTACATGCTTTTCAGGCTAGGTTCATAGTTCTTTAGCATAGGAGTCTTCCTTTCTAAGCTCATCCTTTTGGCGATTGTTCGAACGTGCAAGATCTAGAGATGTGAAGACTTTCCTTGTTTATTCTGTTCAAGACTTGGTACTTAAAGACAACTTGTTCTGTCTTTGGTTCATTAACTATTCTGAGTACATTTTTTGTTTTGTAATAACTATCGTACTTCTGTCCTTTAATGATCAATGGCTGTGTTGGAACTTGTGCTGTGTGCAATTGTGCTTATCTGTGCATCCCGTATATTCCGCTTTAGCGGGGTGTTACAGTTTCATTCGAATAAATGTTGGACTTGTTTTTAGTTTCGTTATTTTTTTTTCCAAGTATTATTATGTACTTTTTTAATTATTAATGATTTTTTTTTATGTTTTAAATTTATAGAGTAAAAATCAATGGAAAAAAAATAATGATTTGGAAATTGGGGTTGGGGTGAGTGGCGCCACCATTTTGGGGTGATTTGGGGTGAATTGGGAAAGTTTGAGGTGGATGATTTTTATTGGAAGATAGTGATGTGGAAATTTGGGGAATTTTGGGGTTGAGAAACCACTCCCACCCCCCTCATAACAACATCATTTTTACACCTCTGATTATGTGAATGATTTAACAAATCACAAAAAACTGTTAACACGTAGACTATATGCATTTACGCTAAACCAAAGGAAAACAAAGTTGTAACTTATTTACATAAACGCGTAACAATGCGGTACACATAACTTTAGACTAGACAGTTGTACCACACATGATACATCCCAGGCCTCATTCATAAAGAGTCATAAGTCTAACACATTTGTAACATACAAACACATGTGAAACGAGTCAAATACAAATGTGTACACCGAACCACACATGTGTACATGGACCTGCTATGATATACGATATATACAAACACAGGTGCACACCAACGGAGACAAGTGTACTAGCTGTGTAATATCAAAATAAACCAAATTACTCCAAGTTAAAAACATGTGTACCCAGTGTTGCATATTAAAAATCTACAAACCATAGTTTAGAGCATGTGTACTCTTAAATTTGACACGAGTATATGCTTACAATCATACACTTTAAAACAATATGTTAAAATGTTTTAAGGTTTTAATTTAATTTAATAAATATTTACGTTAATTTAATTTGATGTACGTCAGATTTTTTAATCATCTCTATTGAAATTGTAAAAAAAATGTTTAAATTTCGAAATAACATAACATGTTTAGTAATTTATGATGCATGATTTCCGCCTGGAAGTTTTCGTTTAGCAACTTAGTTCCTGTCGTGCCCTTTTCTTATTTATTATTAATTTGTTAATTAACTTCTAGTCACAATAATTACAATAATGCCATCAATTAATTCCAACCTTTGATGTAACTCATCCAACGGACTATAATGGTTCTCGTAGTTCTCGACAAATAATTGGTTCTCGCTTTATTTTCGCTCTATATATATATATATAGGGTGACAATCAAATAAGAACGAAATTAAAATGAGAACACTTAAAAACTACATTTTGATGCATTAAAAGTCCATAAAACTGACATAGTGCATAACTAATTATCATTATTTAAGTGTTTACCAAGACATTGATCCGTCAAAATCGAAAAAATCTCGTTTTTTGTTGGATGCATCATATTGATGAATATGCATCCAAGATGGATGCACACAAAAAAAAAACATGATTTTTTCGATTTTGACAGATCAATGTGTTGTTAAACACTTAAATAATGATAACTAATTAAGCACTATGTTAGTTTTATACACTTTTAATGCATCAAAATGATGTTTTTAAGTGTTCTCACCGTTCTTATTTTAAAAGTGTTCTCACTATTTATTTATTTGAATATTTCGTTTCTTTTATAAAAAAAATAGATTACATGATTTGTAACACCCATCATTTAAAAACAAGGATTTCCAAAAATTTTCACCTTACGGTGTCAAAGAAAGCAGAACAAACGTTTAAAAGTCCAAACCAATAAATTCAGTTTGGTTTATTCATCAAACGGTGTTACTAGCCATATCATTGAAACAAGTCTAAATGGAAATCCATCGGTTGCCCAACATAAAACAATCGATCACAAGTCAATACAATTCATAAACATCTTAACATAAATTCAAAGGTCTAGAAGGAGCAGCCACTATGGGTAAACTATGTTCATCTTCAAGCAATCTACCCATGCCCCGCTCTTTATTCATCAACACTCAAAGCTTGCTAAACCTGGGGGGGGGGGGGGGGTGGGCAACACATTTCAAGAAAACAAGTGTTAGCTAACGAATTAGCTAAGTAAGAGTACACAAGGGTTAGAAAGCATTTGTTCAATTAAAACTTTATATAAGCGTCGTATTACATAATTAAGGCACATATCATCACATAACGTCACATCTTTGCATTAATCATCTTTCATATAGGATAGATCATCCTAAAGGTGCCTAATCATATTTAGCATCTTCACATATCACATCTAAACATCTTTTAAGTGTAACATAAGTCACACCCGACTAGATGGATTAACCTTACGGCTGTCCATCAACGTCATTAAGGAATGGCAAGCCAATCTCTGAGTAATCCGTATGTACAAGACAAGTGGGGCTGGTAAGATCTCTCGTATTACTCTCCACGTTGTACCTCGTCGCAAGGAGCCACCCAAGCAACCACATCAAACGCACAACCCTAACAAAGGCATGTACGGGTTAAGCTTAACACTTTCATCTCTGTAAAATAGCTCGAGCATTAGCATATATCACATCACATCAATTCACATTAATGTTTGGGCTCTTAAACGTGCACGTAACATGGCAACTTAAAGAGTCTAGTGAACTAGATGAACAAGTGTAACACCCCGCTAAAGCGGAATACACGGGATGCACATATAAGCACAAGCACGCACAGTACAAGTTCAAATACAGCCAATAACATTAAAAGAGAGGAAATTCATAAGTTATTACAGAACACGGGATATACCCTGACTAGTCAAAATCAGGAAAGACAGATTAATTGTCTTTACAAAAACAAGTCTTGAACTGAATTGAGCAAAAGGAAGTCTTCACAGCTACTGATCTTGTACGCACGGACAATCGCCAAAGGAATGAGCTCAAAGGATGAAGACTCCTATGCTAAAGGATCTACTAGCCTAGCCTGAAAAGCATGTAAGTTCAAAGGGGTCAACTACGAAAGTAGTTGGTGAGATTCACATAAAGTACTTATTAGTTATACATAATAATAATATGTATAATAAGAACAAGTCATAAGATCAGTACGTTTATTAAAAGTACTCTGTAATAGTAAGAATAGTTTTAAGAACAAGTATGCACTTAACATGTATGTATATAATTACTGCTAACCCGGTTGGCCAAAGATGAACAATAACGAACCAGTAAGCTCACATAATCAAGTAAGCTATATATATGATCTAGATCAGAACAAGTACAGATAATATGCATCCTCCTGAACTGTAGAGAATGAGGGTGGGCCTACCCTAACAGCGCTGTCCATAATTACCTACGGTTCATTCCCTGAACTGTGGGATATGAATTGATAGTAGTAAAGATAGAACTCATACATAGAACGATAAGTACATAATAGAGAACAGTATATCAATATAAGTATATTCAGGTCCTGCCCATTCAAGACCTAAATATACATCAGAGAGTATGTATAACAGTATTCATGTATTTAAGATTCTGCCCATTCAAGATCTAAATACACATCAGAAGATAATTCAGAATCATTTGATAAGTATCTCATACGATCATAAAATAGTATGTAGAACAGTTCAAGAACATATATATATATTTACATATATATATATAAGTACAAAATAGTTTTCATGCTTTTCAGTCCCCGATAAAGAACTTTGAACAAGATGTACGAAAAGGGGATAAGTGAACTCACAGTGATCTAGTACAGTACGGTTATTGAGCACAAAGAACAAGCACAGAGATAGATAGATTATACCTATCAAAATCCAAGCACACCTTGACAGAAACCTAAGTACACGTTGTTGTACACATGATATGTACATATATTAGACTTAGTGATTAATTCATCACGAAAATGTTCTTGATGATTCAGATGATTTGGTCCTTGAAGAACTTAAAACGTTTTGACTCAAAAGAGTTTTAAATGAACTTTAAGTACATGAACTGGACTCGAACCGATCGTCTTTGAACTCATACATAAGTACTTATCGTATTAATGAGTTGACCATGTCTTTAATGATGAACCTTTAGTCTTTAGAACTCAATTTAATTGATCATAGAACTCATACTTTGATAATCAAGATAGAACATGTTTTATTTGTACTTAGTTAGGGTTTGCGCTTTGTACGTCGTCTTAGATCGAACCATGATCTAGCTTAGATGTTACTGAACAGCCTTTAATGTGTTTAATCAAGTAATGGTGTTGTTACGAACTGATTAGATGATTAAGGATCACGTGTGGTGCGCTAAAGAACGAGTACAAGTTGGTAAATGATGAACACAAGATCGTCTAGGGTTTTTAGATGTCAGGATCGTTTTAGCTTCCCTTCATGATCGTCCTAGGTGACTCTCAGGATCGTCCTAATGCTTTAATGCATAATTTGTCTTAAGGTTTATTGCGAACAGATCGTCCCAAGTCTAGCAATTTAGATCGTCTGTATAGTATTTCATTTAGATCGTCCCCATAGTATAATATTTAGATTGTTTCAAGGTGTTTGATCAAAACAGATCGTTTCAAGGCTTCATCAGTTTAGGTCGTTTTGCTGCTTTATCATTTAGATCGTTATACTGCTTCGTCCTTTAGATCGTTCTACTTCTTTATTATTTAGGTCGTTTTAGGTGCTTTATCATTTAGATCGTTCTACTGCTTCGTCCTTTAGATCGTTCTACTACTTTATTATTTAGGTCGTTTTAGGTGCTTTATCATTTAGATCGTTCCACTTGCATAGCCTAATTAGATCGTTCTGGTTCAGGTCAACAAGATCGTTTCATGTTCACAAGTTTAGATCGTTTCACCTCTCATCAGTTTAGATCATTCCACAACTCAGCCATTTAGATCGTTTTACTGTCAAAGCTCTTAGGTCGTTTTACCCAATTCGTAAAGAAAACAAGATCGTTTTCAAAATAATAGTTGAGCAAAACCGATCATTGATCAGTTACCCCTATGTGAACCAAGACCGAACCACACTTCAACCACACAACAACGAGCTTCAGCAGTAGCAGTTCAAGAACATGAACACGAGTCCAAACAACCAAGAAATCAAGTCTTAAAGAGGTCTAAGTCGATCTTGGAACGAGTTAGGACGTAATATTAGTACATGTTAACATATTAACACCATTTTCTTATCACATTTTCAGATTTCAAAATCAAATTAACACATGAACACTTGGTGGTTTCAAGAACAAGTTATGCTCATTTTTGAAAAATGGGTTTTGCAATTTAATCACGTTATGGCCCAAATTTGTTCACCAAAATGATGTTAAACACATTTAGACACAAACCCATTGCTTATAAACATGATTTCTTAACAAAATTGGACCAAATCATCAAGAACAAGAACATAAAAAAGTACACTTTTGTTTTGATCAAATTCTCAAAAGATGTTGTTATTACCTGTGATTTGTTGTTGGAAACGTGTTATGATCGTCACAAGGAACCCGAAAGTACAAATGGTTTCACTTAACCAACCCAAAATCAAGATGGTGATTTTAGTGTGTGAGAATGGTGGTGGAGGTGTTTCCTGACTATGTGTTTTTAGGGAGAGAGTGAGAAATGGAGGTGATGAATGAATAGTGAATTTCCTCACACTACAACATTCTATTTATACCTTTTCCAAATGAATGCTCTAGGTATTTCCAAGGGACTATTTGTGAACATTTTGCACTATAACACTTATAGGTACGAACATTTATGAACCGAACCTTCATATTTTATCGAATTAATTCATAATCCGTCACATAAATCAAGATTTAAGATCTAATTGATCTTCAAATAAGCACATATTTTGAATCTAAAGTACGTCAAGAACTTAAGTAGATTGGACTGTCTAGCCGTTCAGATGGCGAAAGTAGGATCTAAGAATTTAATTAGATTATTCGTAAGGCGGTTGTTACATTCTCCCCCACTTAGAGGATTTCGTCCTCGAAATTAAGAGTTTTGCCGATCGAAAAGATGAGGGTACTTCTTCTTAATGAAGTCCTCGCGTTCCCAGGTGTCCTTATACCCATGTCTAGCACTCCATCGAACACGTACTAACGGTACTCTACTTTGTCTAGTTCGTTTAGCATCTTTGTCAATGATCTCAATGGGCTCTTCAGTGAACTCGAGCCCTTCGTCGATGTGAATGTCCTTAACAGGGATGACGGTCGGGTCGTCAGCCAAGCACTTCTTCAAGTTGGACACGTGAAAAGTGTCATGAACATTGCCAAGTTCTATCGGTAGTTCCAGTTTATACGTAACTGGCCCGACACGTTTGATGATTTTATAAGGTCCAATGTACCGAGGCGCCAGTTTGCCTTTCTTGCCAAAACGGGCAGTACCTTTCCATGGCGAAACTTTCAACAGAACTTTATCGCCCACCTGGAACTCTAAGGGTTTGCGGCATTTATCAGCGTACGATTTCTGTCTGTCTTGAGCAGCTTTAAGCTTCTCTTTGATAATAGCGATCTTGTCAGTAGTGTACTGTACGACCGGAAGTTCTAACCAACTTCTCTCACCGGCGTCAAGCCAACAAAGTGGTGATCTGCACTTGCGTCCATATAAACCCTCAAATGGCGCACACTGAATGCTCGCATGATAGCTGTTGTTGTACGAGAACTCGATCAACGGGAGATGTTTGTCCCAACTCCCTCTAAACTCTAATGCACAGGCACGGAGCATGTCCTCCAACGTCTGAATGGTACGTTCGCTCTGTCCATCCGTCTGTGGGTGATAGGCGGTGCTCAAGTTTAGTCTAGTACCTAATGCTTCTTGAAGTGACTGCCAAAAGTCAGAAGTGAAGCGAGGGTCTCGATCTGATACGATTGACAAAGGAACACCGTACTTGGTCACAATGTCTTCTATGTAGATTCCTGCAAGCCTCTCCAACGGATAGTCATCACGAATTGAAAGGAAACGAGCTGATTTCGTCAGTCTGTCTACTATCACCCAGATGGAGTTATGGTTGTTCTTTGTACGAGGTAATTTCATGATAAAATCCATGGTAATAGCTTCCCACTTCCACACCGGGACTTCTAATTGCTTCAACAATCCTGAAGGTTTCTGATGTTCGATCTTAACTTTTGAACATGTCAGGCATCTGCTGACGTACTCGTAGATTTCTCTTTTCATTCCAGGCCACCAATAGTCTAGTTTCAAGTTCTTGTACATCTTGTCTGCACCGGGATGGATCGAGTACTTTGAACTATGTACTTCCTGCATGATGATTTCTCTAACACCATTAGCTGCAGGGATCCAAACTCGGTTCTTGAACTTTCTGACTCCTTCATCGTCAATTTTGAGTTCTTGAGCGATTGGGCCTAACCGTTCTGCTTTCCGGTGTTCTTCTGACTCCAATCCGATTTCTTGACCCGCGATCACGCGTTGTCTTAAATCTATACGATCTGCTTCCTTGATCGATAGGATCTTGATTCGTTCTTTCCTACTCAGCGCGTCAGCTACCACATTCGCCTTTCCAGGATGATACTTGATGTCACAATCGTAATCACTCAGTAACTCTACCCAACGCCTTTGTCTCATGTTCAGCTCTTTCTAATTGTACACATGTTGCAAGCTTTTATGATCAGTGAAGATGGTACACTTAGTTCCGTACAAGTAGTGTCTCCAGATCTTTAGGGCAAAAACGACAGCTCCTAGTTCTAGATCGTGAGTAGTGTAGTTCTTTTCATGTACTTTGAGTTGTCGGGATGCGTAGGCGATCACCTTGCCTCTTTCCATCAGTACATAGCCTAGTCCTTGATGGGAAGCGTCACAGTACACAACGAAGTCTTCAGTGCCTTCAGGCAAGGTCAGAACAGGTGCTTCACACAACCTGTCCTTTAAGGTCTGAAACGCTTGCTCTTGTTGTTCACCCCAAACGAAGTCTCTGGTTTTCTGAGTCAATCGAGTCAACGGCAGTGCGATTTTGGAGAAGTTCTCGATAAAACGGCGATAATAGCCGGCCAGCCAAAGAAAACTACGAACTTCAGTAGGAGCTTTCGGGGCCTCCCACTTTTTGATTGCTTCAATCTTGGCCGGGTCTACATGAATGCCTCGTTCGTTCACAACATGGCCAAGGAACTGTACTTGGCGAAGCCAGAACTCGCACTTAGAGAACTTAGCGTACAACTGTTCGTCGCGAAGGAGTTGAAGAATAGATCGGAGATGTTGTTCATGATCAGTCTTGTTCTGGGAGTACACAAGTATGTCGTCTATGAATACTATAACGAATTTGTCTAAGAACGGGCGACAGACACGGTTCATTAAGTCCATAAAGATCGCTGGAGCATTAGTAAGACCAAATGGCATGACGAGAAATTCGTAATGGCCATAGCGAGTGCGAAAAGCTGTCTTTGGGATGTCACCATCTTGAACACGAATCTGGTGATATCCCGAACGTAGATCGTTCTTAGAAAAGTACGAAGCACCTTGCAATTGATCAAACAGATCGTCTATGCGAGGTAGGGGATACCGGTTCTTAACGGTTAGTTTGTTCAGTTCACGATAGTCTATGCACATTCTCATGGAACCGTCTTTCTTCTTGACAAAAAGAATAGGTGCTCCCTAAGGGGATGAACTAGGACGGATAAAGCCTTTGCTCAAAAGTTCTTGTAATTGATTGGACAGTTCTTGCATTTCGGGTGGAGCTAAACGATACGGTGCTTTAGCGACAGGTGCTGCACTGGGAATTAGATCAGTATTGAACTCGACTTGTCTAGTAGGTGGAATGCCTAGTAAGTCTTCAGGAAAGACATCAGGAAAGTCCCGAACAATGGGGATGTCTTGCACTTTCTTCTCTTTAGCACTTTTATCGATGACGTGAGCTAAGTACACTAAATGATCTTTCTTGTCCAAGTATTTACGAAATTTCATAGCTGTGACGATCTTGAGTTCGTTCGTAGATTTGTCGCCTTGTACAATTAAGATCTCGCCGTTCGGAAGCGGTATATGAACTGATTTCTCATGGCAGCAAATAATCGCGTGGTGGTTGGATAGCCAATCCATTCCCACGATAATGTCGAAGTTACTAATCTCAACCGGGATTAGGTCGATAGTAAAGTTCTTGTCTACTAAAGTCATAGGACATTCTAGAGCGATTTCGTTGGTACCGTACTGCTGGCCATTAGCATATTCTACCACGTATTTATCTTCTAGTCTATCAGTTATCATTTTAGTTCTAGCTTTAAAGTCTAACGCAACAAAGCTACGCTCAGCACCGGAGTCAAATAGCACAGATGCATAATGATCGTTCAGAAGAAAAGTACATGTCACAACCCGAGGGTTCTGGCGAGCTTCCTCAGCTTTCACAGCAAAAACACGAGCGTTCGCTGGGCCTTGTTGGTTTTGCTGCTGCTGGTTGTTCTGCTGGTTCTGGTTTCTGGGCCCGCGTGGATAAGCAACACGCTGAACTTCGGCATTCTGGTTCTGGTTCATTTGAACTGGAGCAGCTGGTGGTAGTGGAAGTCGAGTGTTCCTGGCTGGAGGATTTCTGTTGACTGGTGGTGGGTTGTTCCTGGGCGGATTCGTCGGAGTAGGACTACACTACTTGGCCATGTGCCCAATTCCTTGGCACTTAAAGCAAATAGGGCAATCACCAGTGTGATGAAGATTACAGCGGGTGCACTTTGGGTAAGCTCCAGAATATCTAGTAGGCTCAGGCACTGCGGTCACCACATAGTTCTTCAAGATCTTCCCCTTCTTACTTGGGGGCTCTACTCTCCTTTCCGCCACTTCCTCAGCCTTCCTTTCCCTTTCTCAATATTCTCGGTCAATCCTCCTGATCTGATAATATCTTTAGTCAAAGTCTTAGCCAGTACAGCGGCTCTTGACATAGTCTTAGGGCCTTTGCTAGTAAGAGCACGACGGACTTTCGGGATCAAGCCCCAAATAAAACGGTCGATCTTCTTCTCTTCAGTCGAAGCCAAGTGTGGTACAAGCTTGGCAAGCTCATTAAACCTCAGAATATACTTCTCAATCTCCACTCCCTTCATCTTCAAGTCCCAAAACTCTTGTTCCAACTCTTGTAATGCATCTTTGGTACAGAACTCAGCTCTCATCATTTTCTGGAGTTCCTCCCAGGTGTGAGCATAGGCAGACTTTTTGCCATCAGTAGTGACGATGCCAGTCCACCATGATCTAGCAGCTCCGTCAAATTGGCTAGTCGCGTGCTCCACCATCTTATCTTCAGCAGTCTCAGTATGGTATAGGACCTCTTCCATGTTCTCAAACCACATCAACAACTCTGCAGCTCCCTTCTCCCCTGTGTAGACTGGGGGTTTGCACTGAGTGAAAGTCCTAAATGAACACCCTCTGCCTTGGCTAACTCTGCCTTCAGCAGTAGCCCGAGTGTTGATCTGACTAGCTCCGTCCGACTCACTGTTCACGTCATGATTCTCTTCAAGTTCTCCTTGAGTTCTCTTGTTATGAGTCGCTCGAGTAGTCTTAGTACCTTCAGCTAATGGAATTTCCAGCATCTGAGCAACTTGTGTAGCGATATTTGGTACCATCTCATTCATGCGGTCAGTGATGAGATTCGCTACATCTTCTAGAGTGAAGTTGATAGTAGTATTAGGCTCAGGTTCAGTGGGTTCAACAACAGGTTCAACCGTAGGTGCAACTCTAGGCTTTCTTCCCCGTGTAGCAGGCATCCTTCCAGAAATGATAACGTAAGTTACCGAGCTTTGCAAGTATCCCTGACTACCTATAACCATTAGGCAACATAATGAGCTAACAATTACCCACTTACTTATGGTCATGAATCAAGTCTAAAAAACTATAAACATGACTCATGACAATGCTTGATGCATTGGAGGTTCATTTAATACTTAAGGGCTTACATAACTCGACAGAACTCGACATTCACTCACTAAATTAACCTTTCTTGAAACTTGACATCATCATAATCTTTTAAAAGTATTACCATTAGAAAGTAGACTCTCTCACAATTCCGTGGATAGCTTATTTGTCAAAAACGGAGTTACGGTTCAAAAGTTATGGCCTTTTGAAAATTATGTCGCTATTGCGTCGTAACTTGGTAGTTGGGACGCAGCTAATTGCACTGTTTTTTGGTTGCGCTACAGCTAGTCCCGATTCTGCACAAAACTCATTGTTTAACCTCCAAAACTTAACCAAACACACCCCAAACGACCCCAAACCTTATGAACGACTTTTGTACCTCAAAATTCACCATTTTAAGACCATAATGATGCAATGAAATCATTGATTAATCCTTTCTTGATTTGCATCACAATAACAAACGTCTTAGGTTACCGAATCGATTAAAACTCACGGTTTTGACTCCAATCGACCCTCTAAAAACCTAGATCAGTTATGAATCGAATCAAGAGATTGAAAGGACATGAAATCAATGTTATTATACCTGGGATACCCGGAGATTATAAAGAGAATGTAAAAACTTGATCAAAACACTCTCGAATCAACCAAACAAAGATGAAATCGAACAAGGAATTGATTATGGCAATGGGGAATGGTTAGGGCTTGATGTGACTAATTTATACCTATTACCAACATCATTATTGGCCATAAATTTATATGTTTTAAGTCGTTTTTGTGTGCATTTGGCGCGTTTATGGTGTTTGTTAGTGGTTTCAGGCTCTAAACAGGTTACGCGTTCATTTGTTGCATATTTGGAATACTTATTGGCCTGGAGGTGATCCATGATGTTGAGAGTTAATTCGAGTAGAAAAGAAGTTGTAATTTGGAATTTAAAAGTTGAAAACGAAGAAATCAAGTAATAAAGTTGACTGCAACGCAGTGGGCAATGTTACCAAGCCACTGCGCCGCAGTGGTCATCCATGCACGAGGAAGTTTTTGACCAGAGATATTTGGCTGCGCAGCAGTGGTTATCATTGAGCTTCATTGCGCCGTAGTGATCAAGCAAGTCAACGGAGACCAGTTAAAGGTGATGACTGCGCTGCAGTGAGGAAAGGAACTAGCCCACTGCGCCACAGTCCTCTAAGTTGAAGACGAAGTCTGGACAGTGATATTTGGCTGCGACGCAGTGGAGGGCATCACACAACCACTGCGCCGCAGTGGGAGGTCGGTCAACAAAAGTCAATGGCCGACTTAAGCCTTTATTTTTCAAGGGGTATAAATACAAACCCTAGGACGAATATTTACGCATCCAAAGTCTTTCTAGGAGCTGCTCCATCAGGATTCTTCCTTTTCCAATCAAGTGAAACACTTAGGCGGACTCATCGAAGATATTACGGGCACCCATCTAGATCGTATTAATTATTGTCTTGCAATTTCTATTTTCTTAAACGATTGGTACAATATGTTCTTCTCTTTTATTGATTATTTTTGTTCATTGATCATGAGTGGCTAAACTGTTTATCATCCACCTTGATGAAACGAGACGGATAATGTGATTGCAATATTTTTAATTAAAAAGAGTTTATTCAATTATCGTTGTTCTGTGATCTTGATGGTTTTAATTTTTTTTATTAATTATTTTGATATTGGTTGCATATAATTCTTCGTTGGTGGTACCAGTTGAATGTGTATGTGATTTTAAAACGGTTACTTGTCTATGAGTAATTATCACTAGTTCATGGTATGATAGTGAATGTCATTTTAAGAAAAGATTAATTTTGTCAACGTGATTGATAGCGGTTGGTGGTACCACGTTGTTGTCACATAGGTTCAATTGGTAATTTGGTAGTCAATAAAACTAATAGTTGGAAAAAGTTGTCTTTGCTTTGGTGGTACCGGCTTGGGTAATTCAACTAGCAGTTAGGTGATTTGTTAATTTGTTCACGGTTGGTGGTACCACGTGAGTTCCTTAATCTTATCACGATTATATTTAAACTCTAGAGAATATGATCTTAATTAAATGCAATCACATTTGAAGTTGATGGAAGTCAAGGTGGATGACTTTTAATTATATTGTTTGAAGTTCTCCTTTATTTTATGCTATTTGCTTTGCAAACCATTTCAAATTTTCATTTTTAAAAGGATTTCGAGAGTAACACCCGTTTTCCAAACCCATTTACCAAACAACTTGTCTAACCATTCCCTGCGAAGGATCTCGGATTTACCTCAATATTATATTACAAACGATCGGGTTCACTGCCCGTCAGCCCGTGAGTGCGTAGTAGTCAGTTTGTAGGTGGTTCTTGTTTTATAAATTTAAGACTCGATTTAGCACATCAAGTTTTTGGCGCCGCTGCCAGGGAATGTGTGCCGATTTAGTTGTTTACTTAGTGGTTTGATCCTTCCTCATGTGTGAGGAAGTTATTTGCTTTATTAGTTTAGAATTGTTTTCTTGAATTATCACAGGTGCATTTGACGTGTGGTGTTAGTTGTGTTTTGCAGGATTCTCTATTAGTTGATGATTTTGCGTTCTTCGGGGAGACCTCTTTTTAGTCCATTGAAAACTCCACCTAGACGTAGGATCAACTTCACAGCACCACCGGATTCGGACGAAGAAGGCTTATATCTAGAGGAATTCTTTGAGCTTGCACTTGTGAAAGAAGAAATGGGTGACAATCCACCAAGAGACCCGAATGACATCAAATATGGGGACCGAGCCCGCAATATTCCTTCGGCTCGTGGTTCCGCTACTAGAACACCGACGGTTGATCAAATCTTCAATTTGAAACCGAATCATCTAAAGAGCATAGAAGAGCAAAAGTTTGATGGAAAAAAGAAATGGGATCCATATAAGCACTTGGAGAGGTTTGAGAAGTTGGCACGACTTTACCAATATGGCCAAAACCAAATGAATGCCGTAAAACTTGAAACTTTTCCTATCACTCTTACCGGGGATGCCGAAGATTGGTTTAATGATCTTCCTGAGAATTCGATTACAACTTGGGATCAACTCAAGGAAGCTTTTATTGGTGAGTTTTACTCGGTTAGAACTCAAAGGCAATTGGAAAACTTGATAAGGTCCTTTATGCAAGAAGATGGGGAAGATGTGGTAGATTCATGGATCCGGTTTAAAGAAATGTTGAGAAATTGTCCGGGTCATGAATTGACCAAAGAGAAATATGTGGAATTATTCTTTGATGGATTGACCAAGGCTTCTAAAAGAGAGATGGGATATGCTTTTGGTGGGAGTTTTAGCAAGATTACTCCAAATGAAGGTTTCGACATTTTGGAGCGTATGGTGAAGGATAATGCGGCCATAGATGACAAGAGGTTTGTGAAGAATGAGAGCCGATTCAAGCAAAGTAAGGTTGCAAGAGCCGATGGAAGCAACAGTTCTAGTGTCATTGATGAGATTCAAGCTTTATCGGCAAGAATGGATAAAGGGTTTGCTAACCAAGAATCCCGGTTTGGATATCTAGAACGAGATGTGAAGGTACTTGCGGATGGGTGTGATCATTGTGGAGAGACACACTATTCAGAAGAGTGTCCCAACCGGGGACCTGAAGATGTTAGTTTTGTTCAGAATGAGCAAGGAGGATTTCAGAGAAACACCGGTTTTCAGAACCGGTCATCAGGTACTAACTCTTACAACTCTTCTTTTGATGCTAACAATACTCGTTTTTCAGGAAATAGGTGGCAAAGGAATAGTTACCCAAGTCGGCCACAGCAGCAAGTGACTCAGCAGAGTCAAGGATCTGGTTCTTCTGTTACCATTACCGATCCAAATGATGAGTTAAGAGAAATGATGAAGCAAATGATGAGTAATCAGATGGAGACCAACCAAAGCATTCAAAGCATAAGAAATGATACCAAGGAATTAAGTGATAGATTGGATAGGATTGATGGCAAGGTGGAAATGAATGCAAAGAACCAGGGCATTAATTTCAAGGATCTCGAAAGCAGGATGGCTTCACTTACTAGGCCTACGGGTGCCTTGCCTAGCAATACTCAACAGAACCCGAGGCAACAGCTCAATCAAGGGCCACCACCGGGTCCTAACAATGGACAAAAGTATACACTACCCCCGGTCCGTCAAGGTCCCCCTCCTTTTCCTAATAATGTTGTTTCAGATGTGCAGGATACAGGAAATGAAGAAGTTGAAGAAGTTGATGAGGAAATTGAGATGGAAGAAGATTCAACCGTGAAGACTTCGGTTACTCCATCCAAACCGACAGTGACACCCGAGGCTAAGCCATATAAGCCTAAGGTTCCATTTCCACAGCGGTTCAGGAAGGCCAAATTGAAGGAACAGTATGACAAATTTGTTAACATGATAAAAAATGTTCATATTAATGTGCCTTTAGTTGATTTGATACAGGGAATGCCAAATTATGCGAAATTTATCAAGGAACTTGTTACAGACAAAGGAAAGATGGATGAGGTGAAGGCGACATATCTCAATGCCGAGTGTTCTGCTATCTTGCAGAATCAACGAATTCCGCCGAAGCTTGAGGATCCAGGGAGTTTTCTTATAACTTGTTCCATTCGTACTTTGACCTGTAAGGCATTAGCAGATTTAGGTGCAAGTATTAATTTGATGCCTTACTCGGTTTGGAGTAAGTTGGCTTCTGGTATTTTGAGACCTACTCGTATGAGTATTCGTTTAGCTGACCATTCTTTTTAGTATCCCATTGGGATTGCTGAGAACATGACTGTTCAAGTAGGTCATATTGTGTTTTTGGTTGATTTTGTAATCCTAGAAATGGAAGAAGACACTAAGGTACTCTTGATTTTAGGTAGACCCTTCCTTAACACCGCTGATGCCATCATCCGGGTGAAAGATAAGGAAATTTCGTTGGGTGTGGGTACGGATAGGATAGTGTTTAATGTTGAACAATCTATTAAGCATTCTTACTCTAATGATGAAACTTGTTTCAGGATTGATGTCATTGATGATGCTTTGGATCAAAAATTTGAAGAATTTATGGAGACTGAAGTTGAGGAAGAGCTCACTTGTTTAGGAGCCGGTGATATAGATGATGATGAGTTATTTGCAGAGGTTATGGCATTGAGTTTGGATAAGACACCTCCAAAAGATGAGAGATTTGAAAAGGTTGTTGCTGATGGAAGCTCGAGGGTGCCAAATTCGGTTGATGTACCCCCTACTGATCTGGAGCTTAAGCCATTGCCTGCCCACTTGGAGTATGCTTACTTGGCAGGTAAATCCTCTCTTCCCGTGGTTATTTCTTCTTCATTTACTAGTGAGGAAAAAGGACTTCTTTTGGCCGTTCTTAAAGCTCATAAGCGGGCTTTTGCTTGGAAGACTACCGACATTCCAGGTATTAGTCCAGATTTTTGCCAACATAAGATAGATTTTATTGATGATTAAGCCCGTTGTCCAGCGACAACGGAGGCTTAATCCAAACATGAAAGAAGTTGTGAAAAAAGAGGTTATTAAATTGTTAGATGCAGGTATAATTTTCCAGATAGCAGATAGTTCATGGGTAAGTCCGGTACACTGTGTGCCCAAAAAGGGGGGCATGACGGTGATTGAAAATGAAAATAATGAACTTTTAGCTTTTAGAACTGTCACGGGTTGGCGGGTATGCATAGATTACCGTAAGTTAAATGATGCCACCCGAAAGGACCATTTTCCCCTCCCATTTATTGATCAGATGTTGGAAAGATTAGCAGGCAATGAATATTTTTGTTTCTTAGATGGATTCTCCGGGTACTTTCAAATACCTATTGATCCAAAAGACCAGGAAAAGACCACTTTCACTTGCCCCTTTGGTACTTTCGCCTACCGGGGAATGCCTTTTGGTTTGTGCAATGCACCGGGCACCTTTCAAAGGTGCATGATAGCCATCTTCCAGGACATGCTTGAAACCTCAATGGAGGTTTTTATGGATGATTTCTCGGTGTTTGGGAATTCCTTTAGGTCTTGCTTGCATAATCTAGATAAAATATTAACTAGGTGTGAAAGAGCTCGTCTTATTTTAAATTGGGAGAAATGTCATTTCATGGTGATCGAAGGGATAGTTTTAGGTCATAAAGTGTCTAGAGCCGGGATAGAAGTTGATAGGGCCAAAATTGATGTTATAGCAAAGTTACCCTCACCTTCCAATGTGAAAGGGGTTCGTAGTTTTCTTGGCCATGCCAGTTTCTACCGGAGATTCATTAAGGATTTCTCTAAGATTACCCGTCCAATGACCCACTTGTTGGAGAAGGACGTTCCTTTTGTTTTTGATGAATCTTGTTTAAGTGCTTTTCAGGTGTTGAAAGAAAAGTTGACCAATTCTCCCATTATGATTGGTCCGGATTGGAACTTACCGTTTGAATTGATGTGTAATGCAAACGACTATGTCGTTGGGGCCGTGCTTGGGCAAAGGATAGATAAGCATTTCAAGCCAATTTACTATGCTAGTAAAACTTTGAATCCAGCCCAGCAAAATTACACGACCACGGAGAAGGAGTTGTTAGCGGTTGTATTTGCATTTGATAAGTTTAGGTCATACTTAGTTTTGAGCAAAACTGTTGTTTTTACTGACCATTCTGCTTTGAAGTATTTGTTTGCTAAGCAGGATGCCAAGCCTAGACTACTTCGTTGGATTTTGTTGCTTCAGGAGTTTGATATCGAGATTAAGGACAAGAAGGGAGCCAAGAACTTAGCAGCCGATCACTTGAGCCGGTTGGAAAATCCGAACCGAGAAGAGCTTCAAGATGGGGAGATCAAGGATAAATTCCCCGATGAATCTGTGAATTTTGTTTCTAGTAGTGATGATGGTCCTTGGTTTGCGGATATTGCTAACTTTTTGGTTTCAGGTGATATTCCGGATGATTTTACAAAGCAACAAAAGAGGAAGCTTAGAACGGATGCGAAGAATTATTTTTGGGAGAGTCCATATTTGTTCCGGATTTGTGTTGATGGAATGGTGAGAAGATGTGTAGCGGGAGCTGAAACTAGGGAGATTCTTGATGCAGGTAAAAAGGTTTTTGATGCAGGTTCTTACTATCCTACAATCTTCAAAGAGGCCCAAACGTTGGTCGAAACCTGTGACATTTGCTAACGCCAAGGAAGCATCACAAAACGGGATGAAATGCCACAGCAAGGAATTCAGGTATGTGAGGTTTTCGATATTTGGGGCATAGACTTCATGGGACCATTCCCACCGTCTAACAAGTTACAGTACATCCTAGTTGCTGTTGACTACGTGTCTAAGTGGGCCGACGCAAGGGTAGTCATTGAGTTTTTGAAACAGTTGTTTAGTAGGTTTGGTTGCCCTAGAGCCTTAATTAGTGATCGTGGAACACATTTTGCTAATCATCAACTAGATAAGGTTCTTAAAAGGTATGGTGTGTGTCATTATTTTTCAACTTCGTATCACCCACAGACCAGTGGTCAAGTGGAAAACACCAACAAGGCTTTGAAAAGAATTTTGGAAAAAACGGTCGGGGATAACCCCAAGGTTTGGTCAAAAAAGTTAGATGACACCTTGTGGGCATTTAGGACCGCTTTTAAGACGCCTATTGGCACGACGCCATATAAGTTGCTCTACGGTAAGAATTGTCATCTATCGGTTGAATTAGAGCATAAGGCGTATTGGGCTTTGAGAAATTTGAATCTAGACATGATGGAGGCCGGTGAACTTAGGTTGTTGCAACTCCATGAGCTCGATGAGCTTAGATTGGGAGCTTATGAGAATTCCCGGCTTTACAAAGAAAAGACCAAGATTTACCATGATAAAAGGATCCGTAGGAAGGAATTTGAGGTTGGTGCAAAAGTTTTGTTATTCTTGTCAAAGTTTAAAATCAAACAACCAAAATTAACTTCTAGATGGATAGGTCCTTTTGTGATTAAGCATGTTTATCCGTCCAGTTATGTCGAATTGTTTAAAAGGGATGGAAATGGGTCTTTTATTGTTAATGGTCATCGTTTGAAGCTTTATGTGGAAGAAGAGCAGGAGGAGGGGACAATTGAGGAAGTCCCCATTTTTGATTCGGAAACTTAAAAGGTGATCGAGTCGAGCTCAAGACTCGTAAACAAATTAAGCGCTTCTCGGGAGGCAACCCGTGTTTAACTTTGTTTCATTTTCATTTTGTTAGTTAGATTTAACTTTGTTTTGTCAAGAAAAGTGCAGATGCAAAATTTGAGGTGAAGCTGATGAAGGAAAGTAAGTTAGAAAATTTTTTCTAAGGACAGAAAACTGATGGTCGTGAACAGTGGCTTTTGGCTGCGCCGCAGTGGTGTGTAATTAGACCCACTGCGCCGCAGTCCCCTATTAAAAGTTGGCCTTCGAGTTTTATCCCCTCGCTGCGCCGCAGTGAGGGTGTGCACGGGATCACTGCGCCGCAGTGAAGTGAGTTGTGTCCAGGGCGTTTTAAGAACCACTGCGCCGCAGTGGGTAAAGGCCGAAGCCCACTGCGCCGTAGTGGGCATGTTTGACTGGTCAAAGTGGGCTTAGTAATAAGTAAGGAAAGGAGATAAGGATGTATTTACCACAAATTTTAAAAACTCTCTTTTTCTCTCACAATAAAAACTGAACGGGTTATAACCAAAACCCTTTACCACTTCCGAAAATCTCTTTAATCCACCTTCAATCCTGCTAATTTACTTCTCAAGTTCTTAGATTATCATCTTTTCTATTCTATCATGGCAAGAGAGGTACGATTTCTTGATTTTTTTTTTCTCTTTTTCTTTTCTTTCATTTTCGATTGTATTTAGTTTTAGGTTTGTAATTGTAGAATTAATTGGTGGGTTTTGTTAGTTTGATGTTAGTAAAGCCAATGGGGTGGTTAATCTCTCGTTAAAAACACTTGTTCCTCTAGATTCGAATTTCAATTAAATTAGGGTTTTGAAAAACATTGGGGTTCTTTTTTTTTTGATAAACAAGTGTGGGGGAGGATTAATGGTTGATTATGAGTTGATTGAATGCTTGTTGATCCTGGATAGCTAGTTAATTACCCTGAAAGTTTTGGTTTTGTCTCGTTTGAATATTGAACTTGCCCAGAAACATCTAACCACTACGCCGCAGTGGTGGGTGTGTGTATGCCACTGCGCCGCAGTGGTTGACTTTCGACCTTTGTGTAAATTAAACCCCACTGCGCCGCAGTGAGGGTTGAAGTGAGCCCACTGCGCCGCAGTGGGATATAACTGTTCGGAATTCCAGTTTTTCGATTTAGTTGAAACACGGTCTTGCATTGCATTTCTCTTATTTTTATTTGTTTACTTGGTATGTTTGTAGACCGCCGAACAGAGACGAGAAGTACAAGAAGGTCAAGGGAGCTGGTCCGCTCCTTAGAGATCTAGGAAGCAAGTTCAAACACCATCATTGCTTTGTTTTGAAGAATTGAACGAAAGACATGCGTACTTGAACTTTGATAACATACCTCAACCGCATAAAAACAACGCTTTGAACAAGTTGTACAAGCTCCACAGGCATAAAGTGTGCCCACCAAAGTTTCTTGCTCAGTTTTACATTCAATACTTTGGGCTTGAGGCTGATTTTAAAGAGTGGTTTTCGATGGGAATGAGAGTGGGAAATCGAGTTGTGAATTGTGGAATTTGGGACAATGTAATTTTGAATAGAGAGCCGGTGTATAGGGAACTTTGCTTGGAGTTCTATTTGACTTTGAGATTAACAAAAGGAACTGCATAAGGTCAAGGACATTTTTGAAGAGAGGATAGTGTTGTTTATGTGTAGGGGAGTTCAACGGAAGGCTTCAATAGCCGAATTTGGGGCTTATGTTGGAATGTATACAATGCAGGAGTTGAGTAACCCGGCTTGGAGGAATTTGTTGAGGCAGGGGTATCATGTGAAGGCGGATCTAGGAGATGGTGAGTCCACTCCCGAGTATTGGATCAGGATTTCGGGGGGAGACGTTTGGGTTTCTCGGGGATATGTTAGCGTCAATAAGATTAAGAGTGTGAAGTTACGTTTTCTTCATCGGATCTTGGTGACCTCATTTATTCAGAGGTCTTCGCATTGGGATAAGGCGTATATGTTAGATTTGTGGTTAATGAAGTTGTTCACTGAAGGTTCCCCTAGGAAGTTTGCTCTTCCTCCGTTGGTTTTGTTAGATCGGATATGTAATCATACCGATTCAGAGCTTGTTTTGGGTCACTTCATTACTAGGATCTACAAGTACATGGGGATTTTTGATTCAGATGCTTGTCAGACCTACCTGTCCCATCCAGTATATCATGTTGAGTTCACTCGTCAGGATTTGGTCCAGGCGAGGATTGTCAAGAAGAAGTAGGGGAATATTCTTGATAGATTGATGGATGATGAGGGAGAGATTGGATCACCACCAGAGGAGGTTGAGGATGATGATGATGAGGATATGGAGGATGCTTAGCAGCAGCCACAGCCACCGAGGAGACGTGGTCATACTGATATTGATTTGACACCTTTGACTACGCAGTTGCAGGAGATATATGAGGGTCAGCAGTCTAGTGCTCGAGCTTTTGCAGACTATCAGCATCGAATGGATATGGAGGTCTCATGGTTGGGTTCACAGAATGCACTACTATTGGGTATTATCAGCCGATGTGGCAGGCCCAGTTTGAGACACCAGCGGAGATTCCTGCTTTTGACCCACCACCAGTCCGTGTGCCACCTTATAGACAGGATGACGGATCTTATTTTTCTACACCAGCCCAGATGGACTTCTTTTCTCAGCCCCATGATTTGGGAGGCTCTCCTAGGGGGCCGGTCCAGTTCGGGCGTTACACGGGTTGTGATGGTGGCATTTCTACTTCTATGCCTTCTTTCTTTGAAGGTACTGGTTCGGGTTTTGCTGATGCTGCTGCTGGCTCTGGACATGTTGGTGATCAGACAGATACAGGTTATGGAGGTAGCGGCTCGGGACAGGAAGAAGACCGCAACTAGGTGACAGATCTTTTTGCACCGCCCAGTTTCATGCGTCCCAGCCAGTATGATTGATGATGATAGAGAGATGATGACTTCCATCCGGCACCGTGGGATGGGGTCATGTGATGGTTTATTGGTTTCATTCATGTTGGTATTTGGATGAATGTACTTGATACTTTTCTTCTCCTCCTCTTTATTTCAGTAGTATCCACCCTACGGGGTGATGAAACATTGAACTTGGTTGATTTTTTTTCTTAGGTTTGTTTGTTGGTTGCAAGAACAGTAGATTAATGTGGTGCTTGTTATTATAATTCGTTTGTTGATGAAATATGAAGCATGTATTGCTAGTTGTAGTCCAACCCAAGTATGGGGGAGAACCCTTGATTGTTGAATTTGTGATGATATGCATATGCTGGCAGTAAGTTCAGCGCCGCATTGTTATTTGGTATGTGTAAGGTGCCGTATTGTTGCGTGGATCGTAATAAGACGCAATTCGTTATGTCAAGAGTGCGGAATCCTCTTGAGATAACTAGATTGCTATTGCCTTTTGTTAATTAATAAGTAATTAATCAACCCAAGGAGATGCACAAGGCTTGTGGTTCGTGTAGGAGAACACACGAAGGAACAATTAACCTTAGCTCGTAAATTCGTGAATAACTAACAAGGATTCGAAAATCATTAACCTAATTTCGTAGATTAGGTCTTGTATTTATACTAGTTAAGTATTGGATCGTGTGGGCTTAGGCCTTAATTACGTATTAGGCCCGAAACAATAAACAAACCGATCTGCCACGTGCTGACGTCAGCATGAGGCTGATCCTTCATGCTGATGACGTCAGCACGAGGGACGACCCATATGTTCTTTGTTTGGCTTCGTTTGGCTTGTACATAACATCCAATCATCGTTTAAGTGTTCTACGACACTTATAAACCTTGATTCTATGTTCTTGTACCTGCAAAACAATATATAACACACAAACACAATACAAAACACAAACAGATATAATATTGAAGTTCAAACGTAATCATTAAATATCAACACAAGTTCTTATTTAAAATGATTACACACAAGTTCCTAAAAACATAAACGATAATCAAATCTATGTTGCGATTGTCACAACGAATGTGCATCTATAAAATCCCCCTTGACGATTACAACTAGATCTCTTTAAAGTCTTCGAACTTGAACTTCAAAGTTATTCGTTAAATAAAAGTCTGATGCTATTCGCATGAATTCTCTCTTGTAAACAATGAGCGAGAATGTTGCGATAACGCCTTTCCTCTACTCTCTAAAAATCTACTGCTGAGCAAGGTGTATCCAAAAGTCTTCTCTGATCACCTCTTGACAAATTGACAACCTGCATTGGATCATACATGCGTAGCAACATTTGTTTTTGTGAATCATCAACAAACATCTGTGCTTCGCCTGACTTGATATCTATTTTCCAAAATGTCATCTTTGTCAGCATATCTTGATCCCATCTGATAGCAGGAACCTTCTTAACACATGTAATCCTTCGTTGTTTAAAACGAAATGTGCCGTTTGGATTCTTAATCTTCTTCAAGGGTGTTGGCTTTATCAACCTTTCTTCTGGCTTCAGACCTCTATCACTGAAATACTTAATTCTTTCATCTCTGAATCTATTCCAGTAGAAATCTGCAAGTCCATTGCTCTGAAGATTAACGAACTAGCGTCTTCCCAAATCTATCATGTCAGAATCACTAAGAGAGTGGAAGTGTCTTTGACTCATCGACATGTATTGGCATCCCTCCTTTCTCTTGACAATAAACAATTTGATTCTGTGATCATAGAACCAACTTTGTATCACTAAGAAGTATTTGGGTGCATCCTTGTCTGAGATATATTCCCAAAACATTGATGGTTTATACGTATCACGTATCATCAAACCAGTATGTCCTCTATAACCTGGAATTAGTTTATTAATAATAAACTCATGATCTTGCTGCACCGGAGGTATATTAAATCTTCCAAGCTCAACCTCTTGCGTAGCATCTATATTCCATAATAGATCAAAAATATTATCATGTCCTTCATCAACTATATTTGCATATACAGCAAATCTCAAACTTGCAGCATTCTTAGGTGCATCTGGACTATCTCTGATTGGATTGAGATTGAGATGTTCCACTTCAGCTATTGGTTCAACTTGAATGACTTCGTCTTCATTAAAGACACGATCAAAGTCATAAGGTGTCTCAAGCAACCTTTTTCTATCAGCTTCTGAAGTAATGAACTCTCCTTCTTCCAAATCTTCATCATCGATACTTTCTAGATCTTCTTCAGCATCAAGATTGTCCAATGCACCTATCCTTTGAAGCTTATCTGCAATTCAAACGATTTACATATACAAAGATAAAGAACATAAATCATAAGTCAAGACATGATAAAATAGTATAAATACATAAAAGATATTAAAATAAATAATACTATATCATAAATATAATGTAACAATTACATTGATATTTATCTTATAATCTTTATCTATTTCAACTTACAACAATAATATTATATCATAAATATAATGTAACAAATAAATTCATATTTATCTTACAATTATTACAAAAACAAAAACAAAAATCATTAGCACTAAGGTTCATAATCCGAATCTGACTCTGACTCTGAAGATGTATGAGTTAACCCTGACTGTTCTTTCATTTGATCCCTAAGTGATCCTGGATCATAATAATCATCATAATCCATAATCTCTGCTCTAGCTCTCATATGAGCTTGTGGATCATATCCCAATCTCTTTTCTAGTCTATGCACAAATAAAGGGTGCAAATCTGACTCTGTAGAGGCATTGGTGGTAGAATCAGTCTTAGTTGACTCACTATCCTGAGTAGATTTTCCTTTGCTAAGATTTTCTTTTTCTATATGATTATGAGGATCATTCACTATCTTTTCTCGAATCTCCCTTTCTATTCTATCAGAATTAGAATCGGAGTTACCTGAATTGGAATCTTCCCTATCATCATTGTTAGGATCATCAGGATATGCATCAGAGCGGTCATCACAGCTTTGCCTTTATCTTGAATCCTAGCACCAGCTGTACCAGCAATCTCTGACTCTCTTTGTCTTGATGACTCCCCATGAATGTTTGCAGTCTCTGTATCCATAGCATCACCAGCAGTATCTTGACCTTGACTTCTATTCTCTGGCTCACCAACATCTGGTTGTGCTTGATTAGGACCTTGAGCTGGATCTTGATCTTCATGATCATCATCTCTTGACTTACTTGCTAGCTCATCATCCTTACAACCACTCTTATCTCCCCCTTGAGCCAAGAATTTGTCAAGTCTAGAACCGAGAGAATGAACAAGAGCTGTCATCATGTCCATCTCTTCCTGATGCTTAGCAGCTTGGAGCTTTAGTTGACTCTCCAAAGCTGTGACCCTTATCTCTAACATCTTCTTCTCTGAAAATAAACGACTCAGCTGCACTTGAACTGGAGCAACTGGACGTGACGTAGAAGCAACATCAGATGTAGAGGCCTGAGGTGGCATCGTAGCTTCAAATGAAGGCATACGAGCACTGAAAGTTTCTGTGGGAGGCATCTGTGGTCTTTGCAGAGGAGCCAACAGACGTCCCATGATTGTAGAAACAAGAACTGTAGCCTGAATAGGAGCATACGAAGGCCTAGGAGCAACAAGTGTCGGCTCTGGCTCTTGATGAACTGTAGACTCCGGAGCAGTTGGAATCGTAATAGTTGTAGCCTCAGTGACAACTTGTGCGCGAGAACCAATTCCTCTTATAATAAACTTTGGTCTCGACCTTCTCTCCCCAACAACAATACTAGTAGCAGAAGTAGCAGACACAAAAACAGGAACATCAGAAATTGAAGCTCTTAAAGCAGCAACCAATGGAGTATCACCAACATTAGGTGCAGGAGACCTCTCCATGGCTTCATTATAAGCAGCAAATTCTCTATCAACTTCAGTTTGAGATCTTGCATGTCTTCTTCTTCGCTTCGGCAGTCTCTCTTCCTCTTCTTCATCTTTTGAATCCTCAACAACATTAACCGGGACTTCAGAAGGACCCAAATCAACATCAACTGGAGCAGAGGTAGAAGTAGAAACTCCAGTAGATGGTGGTACAAGATTTGTAGGATCATCAATATCCTCCATGAGAGCATCCATATCTGAATCATGCTCTATATCTCCAGCATACAGAGGAACATCATTATGTCCCTCAAACTGATCAACTCATTCTTCATGAGGATCTTCTTGAGCCTGATCATCACCACCAGCATCAACAACAACGGGTTCTTCATCCTCCCAACCTTGTCTCGGTACAACATAGTTAGGATTGATCAAGTGTCCGAACAATGATGGATTATCAACATGTATCGGATGATCTCTACCCGACAAGTGCTTCAAACTTTCAACAAATGCCTTATAAGTAAGACGACCTAAAGTGAACGTAGGACCGTCAAATGGCAAATCAGCTGCAAAGTGACGAATTATGATCGTCACAAATCTTGGAAACAGAAAGAATTATCAAAAATGTACTGAGAAAAGCTATATGGCTTGTTCAGCACTAAGGCAACCATCTGAGAAGCGTTCTGGATATTCATCTGGTCATAGCCTGTACTCCGATGACTAATGGCCCTCAACAAATAGTAAGCAAGAAGCTTCCATTTGCCACGAAGATGATTCCTGAAGTATGGGTGAGAAATAGAACCTGTATACCCCATACGACATAGAGCACCGTCGCAGAATTCTTCTGTAAACTCAGTAGGACCTTGCTCTATCTCGACATCACCTAAGTGTAATATCGTCCGTAAGTCTCCAGCCGAAAATGAGAATGAACGTCCTCCAACAGTAGTGTGAATGTATGTATGAGCACCCATCTACATTGAACGGGCTGAGTTCCAAAACTCCTGAATGAGACTAATCACCAACGGAGGGTTCTCTGTTACTGTAAAATGAACACGAGAACGTGCAAGAAATTGTAGGACACCGTGAAACTCCGAAGTGCACCCCATCTGTGTAATGCTGAGATCGAGTGCAGCATTGTGCTCCTTGACGAACACACGAGCGTTATTACCTTGTCCTGCCATACCTATACAAAAACAGACAATAACGACAAGAAAAACAAAAGTTAGAATAAACGAAACTAAAAAATAGGGTTTTGGCTCGTCTGCTTCGTGATGACGTCATCACGAGGAGGATATCCTTCATCGTGACGTCAGCACGAGCCAAGCATGAACCCAGAAACACGAAGTACAAAACATCTCCATATGATGTTAAAATTAATCTAAAACATCATCGTAGACTTGTTTATGGTCCGTGGATGCCCAAAAAAACCGAAAATCGAAACGGATTCAATTTAGATGAACAAGAAGTGGATGTTCTTCGTGTTCTTCATCTGCTTCGTGTGAATAGTAAATGAAACACAAATTATTTTGATTAATCTTGATTTAACACTTGTTTACTTAAAGTTTTGTTAGATTTAACATGTTTAAACATCAATTAATCTAGTTTTAAGTCCAAATCATCAAAAATCAAAGATCTAATTCATGATTCGTCTGAGTTACTGTTCACGCGAGGTAAAATCAAAAATCGGGCATTATAACGACTCGTAATCGTTAATTCTTATAGTCAAAACATCAATCAATCATCCTAGATTGGAATTATACCAACAAATCTGGACGAATAACACGAAAAAAGAAGGAATCGATCGAAATAGGAAGCGAATGAATAGTAGCACGAAGGAGACGAAGTTCGTGTGATTTACTTAGGGTTAATTTTCGATTAATTGGTAATTAATGAATAGTAATAACCCATATATATATTCGAATCCACATGGGCCGGGCCGAAACACGCAGTTCGTGGGATTCGTGATGACGTCAGCGCGAGGCATGCTGACGTCAGCACGAGGTGATTTCGAATTTTCAGATTTTAATCCACATAAACTTACATTAAAACATATTTGATGTATAATGCATTACAATACATCAAAAATATCATATCAACAACCTATCACATTACATCTTAGGTTGTGATCTTGATAATAAAACTATAACCTATCACACTAAGTCTTAGGTTAATAAATAGGCAATGATGCATTCCGCATGTAGATTAATCATGATATATCCAATCCGACTTGTTTCATCATGGTATTCAAATGAAATTTGATATCTGTAACCTGCACACTTAACAAACTTCATCAATGCATCAAGAACAATAAAAATATCATAAATATGCAAAACAACCAAGAATTTAACCGAGCAATCTAAGGCAAGTCCAATCTTTGTCAAGCATACTTATCAACCAAAAACAATTGAAATTTCAAAAAGTTACTTGAAACATATTCAAAAATATTTTGACTTTTCAAATTTCAAAACATTTCATTTTCTAAATTAAACAACTTATGTATTAATTAGAAAATCCATCTTGTAAACATTTATACCGTAAGCAACAAGACTTATATAATTCAATAAGAATTATAACTTTTAATGCTTATCAAATCTCTCGTGCAATGAGAACTAGTTTGACACACAAACTGACACTTATTACAAAAAATAAAAATAAAGACGAAACAAAAATAAAAATAAAAATAAAAATAAAAATAAAAATAAAATAAAATACTAAGCTACTTTATTTATTTATAAGAAATTCTAAGTTTCTGCAGATTAGATCAGATTAACATTTACATAAGTCTGCAAGTGAGAAATAATTCTCTTATTATTAGTTATGAACAGTGACCCAACCACGATTACCGGTATATTTGTCCTCTTAAACACTCGGTACTTCCAGTTTCCTTTGAGTTATGACACTTTCGACATAACCTGGCCAAGGACAGTCACCATGTAACCCGAGTAGCCTAATATGCCATTGAATAGTTTGCGAAAATTATGTGACCCACATTCAGATATACTTTCGTAATTGATACAAGCACTAAGATAACAAATATTCGATATATATTCAAAAACATCCTTAGCAAATCATGAGACACTTTTTAGATAACAAAATTTAATTACTTTATGATTTAACTTATTTGATTTTGCACTTCATTATTTATAAGGAACCCGTGATTTTCTATGAGACCCATGTAGTGAACTTTCTGACAACCTATCCCAAGTTGGAAGCTTTAGGTAGGCTAGGTATACAAAGACACCCGAGGACATACTTGTCCGAATCTCAAAGACCACATTAGCCCCTTAATTAACATTCATTTCATTTGCATAAACAATATCACATTTAACTTTCATGCTCATGATTGGTAGAGGTTTTTGCCTATATTTTGAACAAATCCTATAGTAATGCTAGATCTTTCACAAAACTTAAGGACTAGATCAATTCATTACTGAAAAGCAAGCATTCTCAGCCATATATCTGAATATGTTTCCCACAAGAACATTGTATAATTTAAGTTCAGATTAAGGAAACCTTGCTACTTTGTGTCTACCAATATATCCCAAATTATAATCACTGAACTAAGCAGTTATATTGCGATTAAGCAGACATAAAAGCTAAGTATCTTCACTTCTAATCGTCTTATAGCATTAACTTAAATCTCTTCATATTTTTGTCATTTTCTTATTTTTCACATTTTTATGATTTTTTATGACACTAAGAACTCTTTTTGTATTTTTTATGACTCTAGCTATTTACAGACACAAACTTACAAAATTAGTTCTTTGAGAGATTTAATATGAATCAGCATTCTTCATCCCATTGAGAAGAATTAACTTCTCAAATCGAGTCTTATCAAATTCTTTGATATACAGATCAGCTAAATGATCATCGGTTATAACCTTTTCCAAATGAATTAACTTCTTTTGGGCACAATCACGCAAGAAATGATGCCTAATATCAATATGCTTGGTGACCTTATGCATGACAGGGTTATTTGTAATGTCTATAGCTGACTTATTGTCTATTCTAATAGGAGTATCAAGAAAATCCATACCGTAGTCACAAAGTTGTTGCTGAATCCACAATACCTGGGAACAACAGCTACCAGCAGCCATATACTCTGCCTCACATGAAGACAGAGCAACACATGTCTGCTTCTTGCATTGCCACGATACTAATCTTCCTCTTAACAACTGACAACTTCCAGTCGTAGACTTTCTGTCATTGTTACAACCGCCAAAGTCCGAATCATTATATGCAACAAAATCAAACGTTCCTCCCATTGGATACCATAGACCAAGCCCTTGGTTTCCCTTAAGATAACGTAGAATACGTTTTGCTGCAGTCAAATGTGACTCTTTCGGACTAGCTTGAAATCTCGCGCAAAGACAAACAGCGAACATAATATCTGGACGCGAAGCAGTCAGATACATCAATGAGCCAATAATAGCACGATAATAAGTTGCATCCACAAGTTCATCTTTCGGATCAAGAACCCCTAAACCATGATTTTGCTGAATAGGAGTACCATATGTTCTGGACTCTAACATTTGAAACCTCTCCAAGATATCATCGACATACTTAGACTGGTGAATAAAGAATCCATCGACCAAGCCCTTGGTTTCCCTTAAGATAACGTCGAATACGTTTTGCTGCAGTCAAATGTGACTCTTTCGGACTAGCTTGAAATCTCGCGCAAAGACAAACAGCGAACATAATATCTGGACGCGAAGCAGTCAGATGCATCAATGAGCCAATAATAGCACGATAATAAGTTGCATCCACAAGTTCATCTTTCGGATCAAGAACCCCTAAACCATGATTTTGCTGAATAGGAGTACCATATGTCCTGGACTCTAACATTTGAAACCTCTCCAAGATATCATCGACATACTTAAACTGGTGAATAAAGAATCCATCTTTCCTTTGATCTACTTGTAGTCCGAGGAAAAACTGTAATTCCCCCATAGCACTCATTTCAAATACATTTTTCATCCTCATGTCAAACTCTTTGCACATCTTTATATTAGATGAACTAAAAATGATATCATCCACGTAAACTTGTACAATTAGATAATCTCGCTTCTTCCACTTGATAAACAATGTGCTGTCTATCGATCCTCTTGTAAATCCATTTGTCAACAAATGTGTCGACAACTTTTCATACCACACTCTGGGTGCTTGATGCAATCCATAAAGAGGCTTATCCAGTCGATATGCTCTTCTTGGATAGTTCGGATCTTCAAACGCCGGTGGTTGGTGAACATACACTTCTTCTTTGACTTCACAGTATAAGAAGGCACTCTTAACGTCTAACTGATACACCTTTATACCTTTGAAACTTGCATAGGCTAAAAATAACCTTATAGCTTCAATCCTAGCAATTGGTGCAAAAGTTTCGTTATAGCCATATCCTTCTCGTTGTGCAAACCCCTGAACAACCAAACGTGCTTTATTTCTAGTAACGATCCCTTTGTCATCTCATTTGCATTTATATACCCAACGAGTTCCAATCGGTTCTATACCTCTAGGCACATCTACTAACTCCCAAACTCCAAGTTTTTCAAATTGAGCTAATTCTTCTTGCATAGCTTCAACCCAACATAGATCTTGAAGTGCTGCCTTAACATTCTTAGGTTCTACTTGTGAAATGAAACCAGAATATAAACACTCAGTTATCAATCCAGTGTCTTTCACTTCACAAAACAAACTAGTCAGATCCTTATTCAACTGATTTCTAGTTCGAACAGGTTCTGTAGCATTTCCAAGAATATTCTCAACTGGATGATCCTTATTAATTCGATATTGAGGAACCGAATCAACATTTAGACTTTCTCCTAAATTTGTTCTAATCTGAAACTCAGGAGAGCTAAAATCATCTTCCGATTCTTCAGAAATAGGATCATCATCAGGCAGTTAAACCTTCGATGGAGTAGGTGGTGTAGTGTTTGCGGGTTCATTATTGTCTGAATCTGATGTCTTATCCTTGTCCTTACCACTTTCATCAATATCAGTAGTAGACTGAACGCTGGTTGGAGTAGTATCGACATTCCGAGTAGGCGGAGATATAGGAGTATTATCCATGTGATCTCTTAAAATAATCACATCGTCAACTGTCTCAGGATCTGAATTAGAATCAGGACCATGTAGTGAACTAAACACACTATCGTAATCGAAGTTTTTTGCCACTTCCAGAATGGATAGCGGGCTTATGACTGACAATTTTGACATTCGTTCCCAAATCAACTTTGCTGGTCTGTTTGTTGTAAACCCGTCGAATTGATGTTCCCGGTTTATACCCCATGAGAAATCCCTCTTCAACCTTTGAATCAAACTTTGACTGAGGTAGATACTTCAAGAAAGTACACGGTACACCAAATGGTTCAACATTCTGTAAATTCGGTTTCTTTTTATGTAGAAGCTCATAACATGTCTTATTATGACGCTTAACTACAGTAACCCTATTTAAAATATGACAAGCTGTATTCACCGCTTCCGCTGAAAACATAGTAGGAAGCCCTGAATCTGCAAGCATAGTTCTGGCTGTCTCGATTAGAGTCCTATTCTTCCTTTCAGCAACTCCATTCTGTTGTGGTTCATACGGAGAACTGTATTGATGTTGGATTCCCTTTGACAAACAAAAGACATCCATCACATTATTCTTGAATTTAGTTCCATTGTCGCTCCTGATTCTTTTATCACGAACTCCATAAATGTTTTCAGTTTCGACAAAGAAATTTATCTAAATCTGCGGAGTTTCATCTTTCGATTTAAGAAAGAATACCCATGAGAATCTCGAGTAATCATCAGTAACCACCAAACAGTAATACATCCCACCGATACTTCTTACATTTACTGGACCAAATAAATCCATGTGAAGTAACTCAAAAGGATTGGCAATAGAATTTTCTTGTTTCGGTTTTTGTGCAGACTTTTGATGTTTACCTTTCAGACAAGGTACACATTTGTCTTCCATTCCAAACCGCTTCATGGGAACGCCGTCAACCAAACCATGTTTGACAATGTCATTCATCTTTCGGAAATTGATATGTCCCATTCTTCTATGCCATAGTAACGATTCAGATTCATTTGCTTTTGATAACAAGCAAACAGACTCCTCTGGATTATCAACACCTAACACAAGGCCATAGATGTCTCTCTTCCTAGGAGCTTTCAGCAGGATCCAGTCTTCAGGAATAACATATCCTGGTTTCAATATAAGTGCTTCTTTCTCATTAAAATGGACAGTGTTACCCTTGTCACAAATCTGAGAAACACTTAATAAATTATATGATAACTGTTCCACATAATTGACCTTTTCCAGCGTAATCTTCCCATTGACAACATCACCTTGGCCTGAGATGCGCCCTTGGGACCAGCGAAACTAACATACGAACCATTTACATCTTCATAATTGGACAAAACATTCTTGTCCCCTGTCATGTGCCGAGAGCATCCACTGTTAACATACCAAAGACTGATAGGCTTCCTTGGTTCTCCCTGCACATTAGACGATAAGATGGTTAGTTTCTGAAGGGAACCCAAACCTTTTGAGGTTTAGGTTTGCCGAATTCATTTCTAATGATCAATTCGGTCCAATATCCATCGCTCTGTAATGGAGCCTTGGATGAAGATGGTGTCACAGACTGTTTCTTAGGTGAAGTGAAACGAGTCTTAGGAGGTGAATTCCTTGGTGAGTGAGTACCAAATCTAGGTTTACTCCTTAATCGATCATAGAATTTAGACGAACTATTAATTCTAACAGGAGAAGATCGATTTTGTTGAGTCATCTTCCTAGGTGAATTACTCCTTTGAGGTGTACGAAAACGACTCGGACTTACACTACTAGAAGTAGTATTCTGTGAAGGTCCCTGTCGTTTTGGACTCTTAGATCTATTATTATGAGCAACAATATCTGAGTCACTAGATCCTCCAGAAGACATACCCTTTTCAGGACATCTCCATTTCCTATTTGGACAACAACTATAAACATGTCCTACTTCATAACAATAGAAACAGGATTTTTTAGCTCTTGCTTTCTTAGCTTTAACATCAAACTCACCTGAAGTCATGCCCAAACATTCCTTAAGTTCAATTGTGGCTGACTCCTCTTTTGATAAACCAGTTGACTCATTTTTACCCAAAAAATTTACTTTCTTTTGAGAATTTTTATGAGTCTTGTATGGAGTTAAGGGGACTTCACTAGACGTAGATTCATCCTTATTCCATACTTTATCAATCTTGTCATGATGGATCTTTTCAAAATCAATTTCATTTGATGTAAAAATAGTATCACATCCTTTCATTGTAAAACATTTAATGTTCTTATCTACAGGACAAGTTGACTTTACTTGACTAGATCCTTTAGAATTACTAGCATCATAAATTCCATTCTAAGGATCCACTGGTTTAACAAATGAACTTTCAAGCTTATGTTTCTTGTTAAGCTCCTTAATTTTATCAATCGAGTTTTTAGAGCTTTTAGGGGTCTTTGGATCAACATTTTGTTTTTCTGAAACGATTGGATCAATTTCACCATTGTCAATCTTTTCAGTAAGTTGTGTTAGAGACTCTGTATAATTATCATTGAACGGACCTCTAACCTCATTATAACTCATACCCAAACCACTTTTATCTTTTGAATCCCGTGGTACAGGTTTTTCATCTGCATTGATCGTATTAAATCAGATCCCCTAATTTGATCTAGTCTTGTATTAAGCTTAACTATCTCCAACTTTGCATCAACTAATTCTTTCTAGTTAAGTTAATAACTAACTTATTCAAAATAAACACCTCAAGTTTTAAATTTGACACCATTTTACACACGTTAATTATAGAAGATAAAGAACAAGATACCTTCTGATCTGCAGCCTTGCAATCTGCCATGTATGCAACAAAGTCTTCAGTTGTCATACCTTCAGGTATCACGAAGTTCTTCATCTTTTCTTCAATGCTCTTCATGGAAATGTCATCAACAGGATTTGATGACTCTTCCTTTTCTTCAGATGCTTTTACTGCTGTCACTTGTTCACTCTCAGATCTTACTTTCTCAGCATCATTACACATATTCTTCTGTACTATCTCAGATGCACTTTCTTCAATTGAGTACACAACATAATCAATCGTTGCAGCTACCTCATCATATAATTTTACCATGTAAGCATGATTCGAGCTATCATCAGATTGTGTATCCCATTGATAAGTACCATCTGGATTCCGCACAACAACAACCTTTGATTCCGAAAATGGTGACGAAACTGACTGTTGTGGAGTAGCAGGATATGTAATCATTGCTTGCGTCTTATGATTACTCGGAGTAATACCGCCTTGATTGTAATTTTGACGACCAGCAATGGTATTATCAATCCTCTTAAGTCGTTGACACTCTCTTGCAAAATGACCAAATCCATCGCAGTTATAAGATTTCACCTTGGATTTGTCAAAGCCTTTAGTGCCATTACCTATAGGTCTCCTAGTTCTCTGAGTGAATCTCCTGACCTTAATAGTAAGCATAGCAAGCTGCCATTATAGATCCATTTCTTCCAAATCATCAGGATCTATTTGATTGTAATCCTCATCAATTACTGCAGGATCAGTAATCTTTCCTCCAATAAATGCTTCATGAGCATTACAAAAGGCTGGGTAAACACTCATTCTTCCTTCTGCAGAACTCATACTCATTGGCATAGAATGAAAAGATTGTACATTGCTCTTGACATTCGAATGTGTATTGTCATAAGCAACGTATCCAGCAATACCTTCAGCATCTACTATTGGTGTAGCTTCTGCACCACTTAGAAATGCATTGTTTCCTGAGCTGGAACTTGCTAAATGAACAGACTTAGCATGATATAAGGATGGATCTTGTGTAAAATCCGAGTGAGTATCTTTAATCCTTCTCTTCATGTCTCTGTTCTTCAGCTTGGAGACTACCTTTTCAAAATCCCATGTATTGTATTCCTGATCATCTTGAAGTTGATGAACATAATCAGTCCATGTCTTAGGCAGTGAATCCAAAAACTTATCAACTAGCTCAGTTTGAGGATAAACAACTTCAAAGTACGACAACTCAGTGGTCAAATGACTGAATCGAATAATAATCTCGTCAAGAGATTCCCCTTTCAGTCCATTAAAGGCTTCATACTGGCGCTTCAGAAGCTTGATACGATTCTTTTTCAAAGTTACATCACCCTCACAATATCTTTCAAGAGCATCCCATAAATCCTTTGAAGTAGTGTACTTTTTAAACAAATGTACACTATCTTGAGGCAAGGCCATAGTAAGAGTGGACAATGCCTTTCCCTCAACAGCGTATCTTTTACGTTCTTCAATAGGCATATCAGCATAAGTATACCTACCGATCACTCTGTTCTTCTCATATGAAGGCCAATCAAAACCTTGAGTTATCACTAGCCACATTTCCATGTCAGTGAGACGAATGTAGTCTTCAAAACGTCTCTTCCACATCCAATAATTTTCCATACGGAAAAGCTTTGGAGGTGTATTACCCCGACCAACCTCATGATTGTGCATGATCATCTGGCTGATAAGTAAGGCATTGGGTGAGTTTGCGGCAGCTGGTAAAGTCGTCATTTCGAATCTTTTGAATTGAAGTAAAACGAAATACTACTTAGTTCGTGTAGCATGAAGTACAAAGTCACGTGGCACAAAGTACGAAGTCATGTGGCATGAAGTACGAAGTCACGTGGCACGAAGTACGAAGTTACGTGGCACGAAGTACGAAGTCACATGGCACAAAGCTGTATGACTTTCACGAAGTACACGTCACACAAAGTACGAAGTATACGAAACACTAGTCACGACCTAAGTCACGAAGAGTGGTTCGCACTGACGTGGCATGAAGTTAACTGATGACGTGATCACGAACACGAAGTTCACTTCGTGCTGACGTATGCACGAAGTAACACGAAGAAGAGCACGAATTTTCAAATTAACAAGAATTTCGAACGAAAATTGCAATCAATAGCTAATCAAACGATCTTAAACCTTCTGGTAATCAACCTTAGGGCTCTGATACCACTTGTAAGGCGCCGTATTGTTGCGTGGATCGTAATAAGACGCGATTCGTTATGTCAAGAGTGCGGAATCCTCTTGAGATAACTAGATTGCTATTGCCTTTTGTTAATTAATAAGTAATTAATCAACCCAAGGAGATGCACAAGGCTTGTGGTTCGTGTAGGAGAACACACGAAGGAACAATTAACCTTAGCTCGTAACTTCGTGAATAACTAACAAGGATTCAAAAATCATTAACCTAGTTTCGTAGATTAGGTCTTGTATTTATACTAGTTAAGTATTGGATCGTGTGGGCTTAGGCCTTAATTACGTATTAGGCCCGAAACAATAAACAAACCGATCTGCCTCGTGCTGACGTCAGCATGAGGCTGATCCTTTATGCTGATGATGTCAGCACGAGGGACGAACCATATGTTCTTTGTTTGGCTTCGTTTGGCTCGTACATAACATCCAATCATCGTTTAAGTGCTCTACGACACTTATAAACCTTGATTCTATGTTCTTGTACCTGCAAAACAATATATAACACACAAACACAATACAAAACACAAACCGATATAATATTGAAGTTCAAACGTAATCATTAAATATCAACACAAGTTCTTATTTAAAATGATTACACACAAGTTCCTAAAAACATAAACGATAATTAAATCTATGTTGCGATTGTCACAACGAATCTTCATCTATAGTATGTTTGTTGTATTCGACTCTCGCACCTTCTGTTTTGGTACAAGTTGTTTATCCCGCCAACCAAATTGTCCTTCCTATTTCGGAAGTGCCATTTGTGACACGGGGTCGATAACTTGTTTCAAAACGGAATGTGTCCTTATTCCGGTATGTGTTCTTATTTTCTATGTTGCTTACCCCTATTTCCTTTTGTTTGGCCGATTATGGACATTGAGGGCATTGTACATCTTAAGTGGGGGGGGGGGGGGTGGCAAATAGGTCTAAGCTACCGGGTTTTATCGCTTTTGTTGTTTTGTCATTGAGATTTCTATCAGTTTTGTTGATGTGTCCCTCTCGTAGGCCTTTGGATTCTATCTAGGGGTTTGAGTTTCTCTTTTGAGCTCTTAACTGTGATGTGCATGTTTAAAACTGGTGCTATCAATTTGGCGGGATAATAGAAGTTGGTATTGATTTTTAAACTTGAGTTGAACTTGTCCTTGTGGTAAATTGCTTTTGACACTTAATTGATTACTTATTAAGCAATTTTACTACCAAATTTTTCCTTGACAAAAGTTTTTAATTGGCGAAGTGTGTTCTGAACGGTTATTTGGCTAATCTTTCGGGATTGATAACAATACTTGCATGCTCATATGTATACAAAACACCAAATTGTGAGATTTCATCATTTCATGAATAGTGTGTCAGGTGACGGTTTTGGTTTGTTTGCCTCGTAAATACGTCCATCTCTTAGGCTCGTGGATTTATTCGGGAGTAAGGGTATTCATTTTTTATGCCTTGCACTAGGATGTGCGTGTTTGAGGTATTTCTAAACCATTTCCGAGTTCTTTTATTGATAAGAGTGTGCCGGTGATGTGTTGATTCTAGAACTTGGCCTGGTGATCGTGACAAGTACGTCGGATGATGAATTGGCATTTAGGTTTGACCATACATTTTTTCTTTCTTTCTTTTCATTTTTCTTTTGTATATCCCCTTTCACCTATACAACCTTATACACACACTTATACTTGTATACATACACATGTTCCCTTTTCTTTGTATACCTTAGATAAATCTTATACATATATTCATCACTTGTAATTTAACCTTTACCCTTGTATAAATCCACCTTTTCATGTAAACTTCACCTTGTTAAGTCCCTCACCGATGGTTTAACCCACGAGTGTAAAATACAACAAGTCAAGTATGTACTAGATGAGGACTAGTATTTACGTAAATATAAATGCAAGAATCTAAATAAGTAAATACAGGACTTAAGCAATAAATAAGCAAGTTAAATAAAGGTGGAACACGAAAGTAATTTTCAATGTGTATTTTATTTATTGATGTATAAACAAAATACAAGGTTGTTGCGGAACCTAGATAATACCAAAGTAAGTATCTAAACAACCTTATGAATTACAAGTGATCTATACTTGCTAAATAATCTCCTTGATCGAAATACTTAAAGTTGTGAAGTATAACTATTTGGATCGAGAGTATTTAGACAAGTTCACCAAATTACAAAGTAGTTTGAAAGAGGAAAATGACTTAGTATTTATAGGCAAAATAATCTCTACAGTGATTATTTTGCCGTACAAATGTGGTTGGGAGCATTTAAGGAACTTTGGTATTTTCTTTAAATGCAATACTAAAAGTACAAAGATAAAGTCACATCGATAGTGACTTGTCACCTTTTAGCCAACCACCTTTACACGCGTGTAAAACCTTTACAAGGAACAAAAGAGAAATCTGGGTAAAAGCGTGTAAAGGCATAAAGTCAATTCCTCGTAATCAGTGTTTAGACTTGTAAGGTCTAGAACACTGACAAGGACTCCAGTTGTTGATCTGGTAAGTCTACCAGTGGGCTCCGCCACATGTCAGTCTTCTTCTTTAAACTTCAGACTTTGTCTTCAATGAGAATGTTCTTCAGTGAAGTTCAATAAGCAAATCTGAAAGACTCCAGATTTCCTGTACAAGTAGACGCTTACTGGACTTCCATAATTTTTGGACAAATCTTCAGGATTACTCCAGTTTTCAAGTCTGGAGCTAGTCTAGTAAAAACTGGACCTAACAAATTCCCCCTATTTGTTTAGAAATTATGTAAGGTTTTTCAAGCTTCTATCTAGACAATTATATGCTTGAAAAATACTTGAAAAATTTGACTAAGTCTAAATTTTGTTACTGGAAGACACCTTATAGATCATCAGTGTTTCCAGTTTCATATTTTCATTCTATCTTAGACTTAATTTGATCATATACTTGTGAAAATAAATTGCAACATTAATGACATTACATCTTTTGCAATAAGTTACAATTATATTTACATACAACAAGTAAAATGAGAAAAAATAAAGAGTCAGGCTTGTCTCTTTGGAGCACTTCCACCAGCTTCTTCAGTAGCCTTCCTTTAAAATCTTGGAGAGTCTTCTGGTTTCCTCATTCCCAGAGTGACTTCCATCATCATGATCATGCCATGCTCTTTCTCAATTCTTTTCATAAAATACCTCACATCAACAGAAATAAGCTGAGGATTTTCTTTGAAATATAAGCCAATTTCTCTGAGTTCAGACCACCCAAATGCCCTTACTAACGTACTTCTTCTTTCATCAGTGAAGTTTTCTTCCCTTATCAGTTTTACATAAAATTTTGAGTGGGCTTCATGGTCTGTGGTCAATCTAATCTCTGCAGCAATGATTTTCCTGGCATCAGCTCTATAGTGCATTTTTTCATTGTATTCCTGCCTTACCTTTGCCAGTCTTACTTCTTCTTCAGTCTCTCTGGAGATGCCTTGTGAATTTGCAACTCTTTGCAATTGAGTCCTGCTTATGCTCCTCTTATGCTCCTGGACACATCCAGAGGAATGAAGTTGCTTAGATCAGCATCTCTCTCTGCCTTTGTTCTCCTTGGTAGCTTGGATACACCTTTCATCTTTTTCCTATACTCATTTTCCAAGGCCAGAGCATTCTTCTTTGCTTTTCTCTGAAGCTCAATCAACTCATCCTTCCTCGCAGCAATCAATTCAAGTATATTGACCTCATAAGTTTCAGCATCGTACATCTACTCATCTTGGGCGTATACAGAACGAAGGCGAACATCATCCATCACTTCCAGACATTTAATGACTCTGGGATCATTCTTCATGTATCTATACACATCGATGTGCACACTAAGATGACCAGCATTGAAAGCATCCAGTGTTCCCCTTTGTGCCATATCCATCTTATGTGTTTCCCAGTCATTCTTCAGATTTTGTTTCCAGATGTCAATTAATATGCACTCCTGCAGAAGTTTCCTTGATCTTTCTTCATCAACATTAGGCAAAGAGGCAATAATATCCGTGTCTTCACCTTCTTCAGTATCTTCACCAGAAATGACATGAGGCTTTCTTAGCTTTTAAATGTAGCCAAATCTGGGAAGTCCTCAAACTGAGGTTCTGACTCACCAGCTTCAGTACTGGCATCCTCTTCTTCATTCTGCACACTGGCATCAATACCAGTTGCTTTTTCCATATAAGCTTGAGCAATGGCTTCAGTGCCAAGTGCTTTCTGAACCATTTCTTCTTTTGTCTTGGTAATCTCATCAATACCAACCTTCAAACTGCTTTCCCCCTTGGAATGACCACTAGTCCTAGACTTGAGGGCATTTCACACATCTTCTAGTTTGTTTCTATCAGAAGACCCAAAAGTTTTACATTCAGGGGTCATGATAGCCACAGATGTTTTTAACTTCTCAAAGTCTCTTCTAAGAGATTGGACTTCAGAGACCAAGTCCTTTGGCATTTCATCTTTTATCACTTTCTCAACTTGTGGCAACAAACTATCCAGAATAGTCCTCAACACTGACCCAGATATTTCTTCAGTAACTTCCTTCAGCATGTCAGCTCTTAATTTTCTGGCAACTTCATCACTAATGTTGCTGACAATTGAATTCTGGTCAAGTGTTGGCCTTCTCTCCATATTTTCAACTCTGGTAACCAATTTCTGAACTTCATCAGTCAAACTGGACAAGGGACTAGCAACACTTGTCTGAATGGCAGTTTGCACTGATCTAACCAACTTTTCTTCCAAGCCCTGGACTGCCACTTTGATTTTCTCAGAATTGTTATTTGTGGCCAGTACCAGTTCATCCAGCTTCTCAAAAACTACCTTCTCATTACCAGCAAAAATAAGCATTTCTGACCTCATATTATTTGAAAGTGAGGATTTAAAGTCAGAAACTACCTGTGAAGAAGTCTGGAGGGATCTTTCCAGGTCCGCCACCTTAGTGAAAAGGTCTTGGACCTCGGTTGGAAAACTGGTGGAAAGATCACCTAGAGGAGTTAATCTGGTGGCCTGAGATACTGGAGCTTCAACCCTTGTAAAGTCTTCATTCTGGTTGACAGTCACCAGTTCCACCAATGGTTCAGAAATTTGTTGAACATTTTGTTGCATTTAATTCTTCAACAACTGTACTGGTGATATGACTGGGAGATCTTTCAATATTTAAGTCATCATCACGAAGGAAATCCATATCTTCATCAAAGTCTTGATCAGAAATAGGACTCCATTTCAAAATCTGGCATTCCTTCTGCCAGTTGCTCACCTACACTTCTATTCAAATCAATCTGGGCTTCCTGCCCCTCAACATTCACCTGCACATATTCATCCACTTGTGGCTCAACCTGCTCCACAATCAAAGATCCATCCATATTCATAATGTCACTAGCCGTAGAATGTGGGACTAGAATCACTAGAGGTGAGGCTCCAGTGACACCAGTTCGTGAAAGAGTTGTGTCAGAAATTTGGCTTTCAATGTTTAGTACAGACACAGACTCTAACAAAGGTTGGGATGACCGTTCATATACTTCACCACTCTCCCTAACAGAAGTTTCGAGAGTGGTTGCTTGCAAGTTCTCCCTTTCCTGTTGGGAGGAATCTGGATGGTTGGCTTCAGTATTACTGGGAATGACCAAATTTCCCCTTCTTCTAAGTCTTCTGAGACTAGTTCTTGGTCTAGAGGAGATGGTTGATGGAATAGATAGAGAAGACTGCTCTGGATTAGGAACCTCTTGAGTTTCTTGAGGAACCATTTTAGCAGTTTGTTCATCAGCAGTATTTTCATCATCATTTTCAACAACTTCCCTTCTAAAATTATTCAACATAGCTTCAGGAATATCAACCTCCAGATTATGTGACACCAAATGGTTCAGATCGCCTATATACTCAGCCATTGAAATATGACTCGAACCACTTTCATATCCCTCACCAGTTCTCTCTTGAAAATGATAGACAAAAATCTAATGAATGGGACATTTGCTTTTTTTTGTGTGTCCTCAGTCTATCAGCTAAATCATTGAACAAAATTTGGGCGAAATCAACCCTTAACCCATACCATAAACAATAAGCTATTAATAACTGGGTTTGATTAATCTGATCTAATCCTCCAGACCCACTTCGTAAACATGAAACAATATGAGTAAAGAAGTATCTCCATGAGTCAGACAACCTACTCATATATATAGTACCTTTTCTCTTTAGAGCACCATGCTCATCAACAATATCTGTGTGTCCCATCTCCCGACACACTTGCCTATGATTCACTCCAGTTGGAAGTTGAAGTGGCAACTCATTCACTGACAAGTAATTCAATCCAAGCGCCGTTCCGAATGAATCGGCTGTTAAAGTCAGAGGAACGCTTCCTCTCTTCAAAGTATAATGGATGGTGGCATCATCACCAGCCTGAAAGTGAGCACTGAACCAGAACTCACAGAGATAACCATGATACATTTTGCCAGGATTCATGGTTAGAGCTCCATAAAGAGGAGAACCGAGAAAGAATACATTAAGTCGGCCAATGAGCGATTGGGGGTCATGAGGTCCGGCCAACTTTGCCATCCAATTATGCATATTGATTCTCATTTTATCAGTATCAATAATAATGTCAGGGGCTTGTTCAACACGTTCAGGAGGATTGTATGTATTAGTCAAAAGGTTTCTTTCTATGCTTGCTTGTCTAGGAGCCATTTGGATATTAAAATTGAAATTGAAAGTGAAAGGAATTTAGGGTTTTGAAGAAAATGAAGAATTTATGAAAGAATTGATGATAGAAATTTGCAGTAAATAAGAAAGAGATTGATGATTGGAATTGAAGGAAGAAGTAAATGAAGGAATTGTAAGATTTTGGGAGTTAAGATTTTCGAAGTAAATGTAAAAAGTGAGAGGATTGGGGTATTTATAGATGAAAGAGAAAATAACCATTGGATTTCAAAAGGTTATTTTGAATTTATACAAAACAGTTTTTCATCTACTTTTGAGATCTGCATTAAATTCATCCATCAACAGTGACATTTGACAGCCCACAAAACTCATTTTTCAACTTTTTAACTTCCCAAGGTAACAAACCATCATTTTATTTGAATAATATCTATGCCACGTAGGATAAAGATAGTTTCCCACTAAAAAAAATGTTGCTTACGTGGAATCACAAAGACCAAGTATTAAAATTGTTATGACTGACGAAACATGACTCAATTTAATACATCTGGAGGATGACTAGTCACTCCAGTTTCACTGGTGGATTTGGCCAGTAGAACATGCATTAATGGTATACTGAAGGGACACTCTAGTAAATACCCAGATTTGACCATTCTGGTAATCCTCAAACACGCACATCAACTAATATAAACAAATGAGAGGGACACATTTACAAAGCAACTGAAGTTACTTCAAACATGCACATCAACTTGTCCAGTATTAATGAGAGGGACACATTTACAAGGTACTAGAAACATTTTTCAGAAAATGTTTTCCAGTGAGAAAATAAATTAATAAATTTCCCCTGAACCTTAGATATAAATAAAAAAAATGTGGTCTAAGTCTTTTCCCCCTGGAATGGTGATCTATAAATCTATCAGTGCAAAGATAGTATCACAAAGGCGTTCGATAGCTTTACTGGTATAGATTTATAAATCTGGAATCAAAGAACCCTGTCAGTGTCACAAAGGCGTTCATAACAAAGGTTCTAGATTTATGGGTTCAACATTCCCAACTCACCAACAAGATAACGAAAAGTTTTCTCATCCAAAGGTTTAGTAAAAATGTCAGCGAGTTGTTTGTCAGTGGGAATGAAATGAATTTCTACGTCACCTTTCATAACATGATCACGAATAAAATGATACCTGAGATCAATGTACTTGGTTTGGAGTGCATGACTGGATTGTTTGAGATAGCAATGGCATTAGTATTATCACAGAAAATTGGAGATTTTGTATACTTAAGACCATAATCAAGCAACTGGTTCTTCATCCAGAGTATCTGAGCACAACAACTGGCTGCAGATACATATTCAGCTTCAACAGTAGAGAGTGAAACTGAAGTTTGCTTCTTACTGGTCCAGCTTACCAGTTTGCCACCAAGGAAATGACATCCACCAGTAGTGGATTTCCTGTCTATCTTACAACCTGCATGATCTGAATCTGAATAACCCATTAAATCTAAGCCTGAACCTTTGGGATACCTTTAAGGTACTTCAGTATGCGCTTTACAGCAAGCATATGAGATTCTTTTGGGTTAGCCTGATATCTGGCACATAAACATGTTGCAAACATTATATCTGGTCTACTGGTAGTCAAATACATCAGTGAACCAATCATTCCTCTATAGGTAGTGATAGCCACTGGCTTACCATCAGGATCTGAGTTTAAGTTCAGTGGTGCAGAAATTGGAGTTGATTTTGTTTGGGAAGAATTCATATCAAATTTCTTTAATATATCTCTAACATATTTCTCTTGATTAATAAAAATACCATCACTGGTTTGTTTAATCTGAAGACCTAAGAAATATGTTAGTTCATCCATTAAACTCATTTCGTATTCTTTTGACATTATTTTTGAAAATTTCTTGCACATATTTTCATCAGTTGAACCAAATATAATATCATCAACATAAATTTGTACCAGCAGAAGATTACCCTTTTCTCGAAGAATAAATAAGGTATTGTCAATTGCACCTCTTTTAAAACCATGTGCTAGTAAGTGTTTAGTCAGAGTGTCATACCAGGCTCGTGGGGCTTGTCTGAGACCATAAAGTGCTTTGTCCAGATGATACACCCAGTGAGGATGTTTTTCATTGATAAAGCCTGGTGGTTGCTTGACATAAACTTCTTCTTCAAGTGTTCCATTCAAAAATGCACTTTTTACATCCATCTGGTAGACTCTGAACTTGTGATGAGCAGCAAATGCTAAAAACATTCTGATAGCTTCGAGTCTAGCCACTGGAGCAAATGATTCATCAAAATCTTCTCCAGATTGAACATACCCCTGGGCAACTAATCTGGCTTTGTTTTTGATCACATGCCCATCTTCATCAACCTTGTTTCTGAAAACCCATCTAGTGCCAATAGGTTCTTTCTTTCCAGCAGGAAAGGGCACCAGATTCCATACCTTGTTTCTCTCAAGCTGGTTAAGTTCTTCTTGCATAGCAATAACCCAGTTTGGATCTTCCATTGCCTCGTCAATCTTCTTCGGTTCTATCAGTGATAAGAAGTTGACATATAAGCATTGATCACTGGAGGCACTTCTGGTCTGAACCCTTCTAGTGGGATTACCAATTATCTGATCAATTGGATGAGCTCTTGTCCACTTAGAGTAATGACCAGGATTATGAACAATAACATCAGTGCAAGGATTCGATTGATTTCCCTCTGGTGTTGCATCAGGTAGAGGGTCTTGCCAGACAATTTCCACATCTTTATCTGATCTGTAAGATTACGATTTGCAACATAAAATTCATCATTTTGTGGCATTTCCTGGAGTACTGGATCAGTATCCTGGAGAGATTCAGAGTTCTGGAGAACTAGTATAGATTCAACTGAAACTGCTACTGGGGGAGTAGTACGAATATCTGATCCAATGGTAACTTCAGAGGGTAGTTTGAAGCTTACTGAAGGATAGAACAAGGTACTACTGGGTGGTACAACCTTTTGAACAGGGTCCAGATCAGGATGACTGGAAACTTCTTCAAATAAATCTTTATTGTAGTTGATAGGATCAGATTTATCGAAGACAATTGGAATTACTGGGGTTAAATCAAGAATTGGGTTTTTATTGATTACTTCATTGGATTCATCGAATGTGACATAAATTGACTCATGAACTTTCCTCAGTCTTTTGTTGTAGACTCTGAAGGCTTTTCGAATTTCTGAATAGCCCAAGAAAAATCCTTCATCAGCTTTGGCATCGAATTTGCCTAACTGACTTGAATCGTTCAAGATGTAAACTGGACATCCAAAAACATGGAAATAGCCAATATTTGGCTTCCTTTTTCTGAGCATTTCATATGCAGTCTTCTTGTGTCTTTTAACATAAACTGATCGGTTCTGGGTGTGGCAAGCAGTTGCAATTGCCTCAGCCCAATAACTGGTTGGGAGACCAGATTCAGCAAGCATACTCCTGACCGCTTCTATTAGTGTACGATTCTTTCTTTCTACAACACCATTTTGTTCTGGCGTACGAGCTGATGAGAAGTTCTGAGAGATGCCAGTATCAGCACAAAATTTCTCCAGAGTTGCATTCTGGAATTCTGTTCCATTATCACTTCTTAGCTGACACACTTTATGCTTGTGTTTCAGTTCAATTTGTTTGATGTGACTGATGATTTCAGCAGCAACATCACTTTTAGACCTTAAAAGGATAACCCAAGAGTATCTGGTATATTCATCAACAATTACCAGGGTATATCTTTTACCAGCAAGTGTCTGAACGTTCACTGGACCAAAGAGGTCCATATGAAGCATATGAAGAGGTTCAGTTATGCTAAAATTCTGCTTGGTCTTCTTAAAACTGGCTCGCTTCTGCTTTCCCTTTTCACATCCTAGACATGGCATTTCCTTTATGAAGGAAACTGAAGGTATTCCATCTGCAAGTTGTTTTCTGGACAACTTGTTAATATTTTTGAAATTTAAATGGGATAACCTTTTGTGCCATAACCAGTTTGTGTCTTCATCAGCCTTTGTATAGAAACATTGCTCTGAATGTGAGCTTTCCATATTCATTACATACACATTCCCTTTTCTGGGAGCAATCGATACTACCTTCCGATCTTTGTTAAATACGATGCCCTGAGAGATATTAAACAACACCTGGTAGCCATCATCACATAGTTGGCTCATACTTATTAGGTTATATTTCAAACCATTAACATAAGCCACCTGTCTGAACTTGACTTGACCATTATTCAGAACACCATACCCTTCAGTCTTTCCACAACCATCATTCCCAAAAGTAATGGAGGGTCCATCAGAAATGGTGAACTCCTCCAGCAAGGTCACATCCACCAGATTAGTTAGTTAGATTTGGGAACCCATCGACTGATGGGTTCTCTGGATCCAGCCTTGTGGACCCCTGTTGGTATTTGGTCGAGTTCATGTTTTTCAACATTGGGTTTATCAAAAATCACTGGAACAGATAGTTCAGAAACCTTTTTCTTTTTCTCTCTGGAAGAGACATTTTTATTTTTCTTGGAAAATGGTTTTGAAATTTGTTTTGGACTAGACGAAGTACCCTCAAAATTGTTCAGTCTTACATTACAACTTTGAACTTGACGAGCCAGTAGTTGAAACTGGCTTTCCAACCTTAACAAAATTTCATTTTCAGATGACTCCTTAGCCTTTCCAGATGACTGGACTTTCGGCTTAGGAGGACTGGGATTCTTCTTCTTAATCTGGGGATTTTTGAAAACAGTCTGTGGCAAAGATTTTTTGTCTTTCTTTTTGACTGGAGCACTCATCTGGGGTACTCCAGTAGTAATCACTTTGATATCAGCTGGAATTATACATGCCTTGGGTGTGGTTGGTTCATCATAAATTGTTTCTGGACGGGCCTTCTCTGGCAATTTATCAAGTACAGGAATTAAGGCAGCAGCATGAATGTTTCCATCTTGAAATGCACGTTTTTGTGATGGATATTGATTCACTGCTGCATCACAGGGTTTTTTGGTTTCAAGCCAAGATTTTACAACTTGTTTTTCACTTTCTAAAACTCTTTCTAATTCCTTTTTTTCTTGACAAAGTTGTTCAGTTACCAACACCTGGGCTTGAAATGCCAGTTCAATATCTTGAAGTTCTTTTAGTTTAGATTTTAAAACAAAGTTTTATGAGGAATCAGTTTCAATACCATTTAAGCTATCAAATCTAACAGTTTCCACAAACTTTAAATCTGAACTTAGAGCTTCAGCAATATCTAGTTTCAATTCTGGATCAGTTTCTTTATCATAATCACTAACCTTCTTGATCACAATGTCTACCCATCTGCCAGATGTGACATTATCCTTCACAAGATGCTCTTCATTAGCCAGAGCCATATAACAATAATCTCTTTCCTCCTCTTCATTGACTGATGAGTCATCAGAGGGAATCCATTCTTCTTCAGCAACCATGCACTTATTATTATTGTTATTTTCCATTTGTTGTGCCATAAGTGCAATCTGAGCCTTAAGCTTTTTGTATTTATGCTTATAATTATCTTCAGGCTTGTTATAAGAAGTTGGTGGACCAGATTGTGAGACATAATGACTGGACTTGCATTCTTTCATGAAATGACCTTTTCTGCCACACTTAAAGCATGTCAAATTGGTCTTATCAGTGGAAGAACTGGGTGCATTGTGTCCAGTGGGTCTATTGGCTCTTGCTTTAAAACGGTTAAATGTTTTAGCAATCATGGCCATCAGATCATCACTGTCATCTTCCTCACAATCTGGAGAGATGTTATTAGTAACTCCAGACTCCATAAGATCAGACATCATCTTCTTCATTGAGAATACATTCTCTGAAGATAATAAGGTTGCACATGGTGGCCCAGAATGACTGGTCACAACAGCATGGTCTGATGCATGGTTTAAAGCATCTTTTTCAGCCTCAATTCTTTGAGCTTGGTTTTCTTCAGTAAATCTAAAAGGACCATACAGAGTTGAAAGTGTATGTGTGTGAAGTGTTTTTCCTTGTCTTAAAACCAAAATCATATGAGACCATTTAGTAGGAAGAATATCACAAAACTTTTCCAGAAGTATATCCTTGTCTTTATTGACACCAAGAGCCCTTAACTGGTTTACAATTGACATGAATCTGGTATAAGTACCAGTTAATGATTCATTGGGCAAAGCAAAAAATGACTCATACTTCTTATTTAAAGAAACCTTTCTGGTGCTAACAGTGTCATCACCTCCTTCACACTGGTTGACTAATTCATCCCACAATACTTTCGCATTGGGATAAAGAATTAGTGTGGGAATAAGAGTTTCTGGAACAGCCCCGAGGATCATGTTTCTGAGAAGTGTATCGTGAGATACAAGTCTCCTCTCCTCTTCAGACCAATGTTCTTCTCTCTTTTCCCTCCCAGTCCTTGAACCACTTGGATCAAGGATTGGATTAATAGGATTTCTGGGAATATAAGGTCCTTCATTTAAAGTTTTTAACATATTCCTATCAATACCAGTAACATGAAGTAAAACTCTTGCTTTCCACGTACTAAATTCCTCATCCATCCCACTGAATTTGGGACAGGGAATATTAGAATAATGCACATGCACATGTAGAGAAACAAGAGGAGGAGGAGGTGGTGGATTATTGTTAACATTACGAGGTGAAACAGGAGGGTCAATATTAGCATTAGTTTCATTAGAGTCAGATCCAACACCTTGTGTATTTTCTGGGATTGCCATCAGTTAATAGCAGATCTAGTAATTATTTTAGCGACCTACTCTGATACCAATTGTGAAGTCCCTCACCGATGGTTTAACCCACGAGTATAAAATACAACAAGTCAAGTATGCACTAGATGAGGACTAGTATTTATGTAAATATAAATGCAAGAATATAAATAAGTAAATACAGGACTTAAGCAATAAATAAGCAAGTTAAATAAAGGTGGAACATGAAAGTAATTTTCAATGTGTATTTTATTTATTGATGTATAAACAAAATACAAGGTTGTTGAGGAACCTAAATAATACCAAAGTAAGTATCTAAACAACCTTATGAATTACAAGTGATCTATACTTGCTAAATAATCTCCTTGATCGAAATACTTAAAGTTGCGAAGTATAATTGTTTGGATCGAGAGTATTTAGACAAGTTCACCAAATTGCAAAAGTAATTTGAAAGAGGAAAATGACTTAGTATTTATAGGCAAAATAATCTCTACGGTGATTATTTTGCCGTACAAATGTGGTTGGGAGCATCTAAGGAACTTTGGTATTTTCTTTAAATGCAATACTAAAAGTACAAAGATAAAGTCACATTGATAGTGACTTGTCACCTTTTAGCTAACCACTTTTACACGCGTGTAAAACCTTTACAAGGGACAAAAGAGATATCCAGGTAAAAGCGTGTAAAGGCATAAAGTCAATTCCTCGTAATCAGTGTTTAGACTTGTAAGGTCTAGAACACTGACAAGGACTCCAGTTGTTGATTTGGTAAGTCTGCCAGTGGGCTCCGCCACATGTCAGTCTTCTTCTTCAAACTTCAGACTTTGTCTTCAGTGAGAATGTTCTTCAGTGGAGTAGATCTGGACTGGAGTGAAGTTCAATAAGCAAATCTGAAAGACTCTAGATTTCCTGTACAAGTAGACGCTTACTGGACTTCCAAAATTTCTGGACAAATCTTCAGGATTACTCCAGTCTTCAAGTCTGGAGCTAGTCCAATAAAAACTGGACCTAACACACCTAACTATACCATAGTCTAATCTGGGGGGGCCATTGATTGTCATGGTTTGTTTGGATGGTTTGGGAGAGTTTCATGGGGTGATTTGTGAAATATTCTTGTTCATGAGAATGCGTAAACGGCGGGTTAAGTTAAAGAAAGTTTTCTTGGATTGTTCAAACAAAGAAAGTGAGATGTTATAGACATGTTATCATTGTAAGAGGGTATTTATTAGTAGAGTAAAAATGGTTCAAGAGAATTGAAAAAGAGAAAAAGAACTTCGGCTACTAGTAAGTATTTCTCATTTTCAAATGTCTAGAAAGTTTGTTGTATTATTATGGAAGACTTGGTTGATTGTAAGTTGTTTGAAGTTGATACACCACAATGGAATCGGGTTTTGCTTGATACTTGGAGGTGTGATCACGGGATGGCAGCTTAAAGGTTGGTGGTTTGTTGGCAATCAATGGTATGGGTTTAATTAGACTATTTTGTACATCCTCATATATACCATATACTTTTTCATTTTTTTCATTTCACCATTAACCTACGTCCATATACTCCATTTGTTCATATTCGTATACAGAGCCTTAGTTTAACTATACAACCACCCTTTATGCCTATTTTGACGATGTACTTGATCCTTGTGTCGTAATGGTGAAGTGACGATCCTAGTTCAAGCCTATGGTAAAAGAGTATATATCATGACTGAGCTATGAGTGATTCTTCATATATTTAACCCTGGAAGTAAGTTTTTTGGAGTAGAATGATATTGGTAGGATCGTTTGTTTCATTTATGCTTAGTTGATTATCGTGGCTTACAGATTGTTCAGGTATTGTCAAACCTTATCGAGTTTTCATTTAAGATTAAAACTGTTTCACCCGCTTAATTGTCATTTGACATGCTTGGTGTTACTTCTTTTTGAAACTTGTCACTTGTTTTGATAATTTGATGGTCAAGGAATGTTTTACTTACAGTTTGGAATTGCTTGAGGACAAACAATGCTCAAGTGTGGGGGCATTTGATGTGACTAATTTATACCCATTACCCACATCATTATTGGCCATATATTTATATGTTTTAAGTCGTTTTTGTGTGCATTTGGCGCGTTTATGGTGTTTGTTAGTGGTTTCAGGCTCTAAACAGGTTACACGTTCATTTGTTGCATATTTGGAAGACTTATTGGCCTGGAGGTGATCCATGATGTTGAGAGTTAATTCGAGTAGAAAAGAAGTTGTAATTTGGAATTTAAAAGTTGAAAACGAAGAAATCAATAAATTTGACTACGACGCAGTGGGCAATGTTACCAAGCCACTGCGCCGCAGTGGTCATCCATGCACGTGGAAGTTTTTGACCAGAGATATTTGGCTGTGCAGCAGTGGTTATCATTTAGCTTCATTGCGCCGCAGTGATCAAGCAAGTCAACGGAGACCAGTTAAAGGTGATGACTGCGCTGCAGTGAGGAAAGGAACTAGCCCACTGCACCGCAGTCCTCTAAGTTGAAGACGAAGTCTGGACAGTGATATTTGGCTGCGATGCAGTGGAGGGCATCACACGACCATTGCGTCGCAGTGGGAGGTCGGTCAACAAAAGTCAATGGCCGACTTAAGCCTTTATTTTTTAAGGGGTATAAATACAAACCCTAAGATGAATTTTTACGCATCCAAAGTCTTTCTAGGAGCTGCTCTATCAGGATTCTTCCTTCTCCAATCAAGTGAAACACTTAGGCGGACTCATCGAAGATATTACGGGCACCCATCTAGATCGTATTAATTACTGTCTTGCAATTTCTATTTTCTCAAACGATTGGTATTATATGTTCTTCTCTTTTATTGATTATTTTTGTTCATTGATCATGAGTGGCTAAACTGTTTATCATCCACCTTGATGAAACGAGACGGATAATGTGATTGCAATATTTTTAATTCAAAAGAGTTTATTCAATTATCGTTGTTCTGTGATCTTGATGGTTTTAATTCTTTTTATTAATTATTTTGATATTGGTTGCATATAATTCTTCGTTGGTGGTACCAGTTGAATGTGTATGTGATTTTAAAACGGTTACTTGTCTATGAGTAATTAGCACTAGTTCATGGTATGATAGTGAATGTCATTTTAAGAAAAGATTAATTTTGTCAACGTGATTGATAGCGGATGGTGGTACCACGTTGTTGTCACATAGGTTCAATTGGTAAGTCGGTAGTCAATAAAACTAATAGTTGGAAAAAGTTGTCTTTGCTTTGGTGGTATCGGCTTGGGTAATTCAACTAGCAGTTAGGTGAGTTGTTAATTTGTTCACGGTTGGTGGTACCACGTGAGCTCCTTAATCTTATCACGATTATCTTTAAACTCTAGAGAATATGATCTTAATTAAATGCAATCACATTTGAAGTTGAGGGAAGTCAAGGTGGATGACTTTTAATTATATTGTTTGAAGTTCTTCTTTATTTTATGCTATTTGCTTTGCAAACCATTTCAAATTTTCATTTTTAAAAGGATTTCGAGAGTAACACCCGTTTTTCAAACAACTTGTCTAACCATTCCCTGCGAACGATCTTGGATTTACCTCAATACTATATTACAAACGATTGGGCCCACTGCCCGTGAGTGCGTAGTAGTCAGTTTGTAGATGGTTCTTGTTTTATAAATTTAAGACTCGATTTAGCACATCAGGGCTCAAAGAGAAAAGGATAATATGATTAATTAGAAACTAATGACCTTCTCCAAGACCCTAATCCCGTTTTTTAGTTTGCACCTATGTCAAAACTAGTTCTTAGGCTTCCTTCTGGCTCATATTTAGCTCAAAACATGTAGATGCAGATTCGTTGTGACAATCGCAACATAGATTTGATTATCGTTTATGTTTTAGGAACTATGTTTGTAATCATTTAAATAAGAACTTGTGTTGATATTTAATGATCACAGTTGAACTTCAATATTATATCTGTTTATGTTTTGTATTGTGTTTGTGTGTTATATATTGTTTTGCAGGTACAAGAACATAGAATCAAGGTTTATAAGTGTCGTAGAACACTTGAACGATGATTAGATGTTATGTACGAGCCAAACGAAGCTAAACAAAGAGTCAAAGGTCGTCCCTCATGCTGACGTCATCAGCATGTAGGAACAACCTCGTGCTAACATCAGCACAAGGCAAGTCGATTGACTTATTGTTTCGGGCCTAATCTTCGATTAAGGCCTAAGCCCACACGATCCAATACTTAACTAGTATAAATACAAGACCTAATCTACGGAATTAGGTTAATCGTTTCTAATCATTTTAGATCGTTTTGATTATACACGAATCAAGGTTATTTGTTCCTTCGTGTGACCTCCTACACGAACTACAAGCCTTGTGCAACTCCTTGGGTTGGTTAATTGCTCATTAATCAGCAAAAGGCAATAGCAATCTAGTTATCTCAAGAGGATTCCGCACTCTTGACATAACGAATCACATCTTATTACGATCCACACAACAATAGGGCACCTTACAAAACACCTATTGGGAATACTTACAACACATTAAACACTTTAAGCACATCAAAAGGCATATAAAACATATCTTAAGCACTTTAGCACATTAATCATTAAGGCACCAAAGCCTGACACATATAAAACATTAAACACATATAGTCATTAAATCATTTATAGGCTTAACGGACACGTAATGTTGACTTAACGACTCAAGTCAAGCGTTAAGTAAAAGGTTTGGGATGTTACATGATTATAAATATTACACATAAGATTTTTCATATCCTCTCTTAGTTATATATATATACTAGTGCTCAGATTATTAGACGGGTAGTCTCAAAATATATTAATCAAATATAAAAAATTGGAATTCAAGTATATTGAATAGATACCGAATAAAATTAAAATACCTAAAAATAAACATTAAACGATTCAAATAAGGCAGAAAGTTGAATAAGTAATCGTAATAAACTAATGTTTCGGGGAATCATACTCATTATCAGAATTATCGATATCAAACGTAGGATCACCTTCTGATTGATTCGAGCAACCATTAATATGACCAATATCACAACTTAATCAATACAAATTAAAGAAGAAACATATGAAATTAACTCCATATAGATATTGATTCTAGTTTACCTTTTTTTCAACTTTAGTTAAATAAAAAGAGAAACAAAAAGTGTACATTATATAATCTGAAAAATACATACAAATTAATCAACAAATACCATCTTGAACGTTTTGATTTTCTTCAGGTTGTTCCACTTTGAAACAGTCCATACATGCATAACACGGAGTCGTAGATGATGGTTAACATGTGTTGTGTAACGCCCCGATTTTCAAACGGTAATATTTTATATATGATATTTTATTTAATAGTTAGTAAGGATAAATGAGTCATTACCTTATAAGAGTTTTAGTTCCAAAATGAAAAGGTAGACAAACAATAGGGGATAAAGTGTAACTAGTAGTATAAAATACCCTTAATTAAATTAAAACATAAGTAAAACACTAGAAACCTCTTGAATCTATGTAACATCCCAAAACTTTTTGACATTGACCGTTAACTTGCCGTTAGCGACCGTTAGTTAGTATGTGCTTTTGGTGCTTATGTGAATTAAATGATTAACGTGACATATGTGTTCAAGTGATTTAAAGTAAGGAAATTAATGTCGATAATGATTTATAAAGCCAATTAGTGTTCCCGATAGGATATAAGAGTTGTTAAGTGTCCCCGGTTGAGTTAAACGAGTCGTTAAGGGCCGAAACGAGTTGTCACGAAGTGCGAGGACCTAAATGTAAAGTTTCTAAAGTTTCCCTAGTATATATATGTCCTATTGGTCAACCTAAAGGCTGGAGAAACAGATCAAAACCCTAGAAAAGTATTTCACACAAAACCTAGGTAAAATCTTCAAGTTTTAGTTGATTTCGGGTGATTTCAGAAGGGTTTTTGCTAGCTTTTCGATCCATTAATCATACCTACAGGTAATATTTCAGTAATATAATGTTGATTAAGTTTTACAGTAGGTTTTATCTCTGTAAATTCGACCATGAGGGTTGGGATGGATTAAAGTCGATATTTTCGGGTAGAAACGACGTTTTCGTGAGTAAAATCGTTAATTGAGATGATTAACTGTATCAAGAAGCAAACTTTAATGATGAATAATGTTGTTGAGATGTATTAGAGTGTATTTCAGGTGGTTAATTGGAAACCCACTTGAGGTATTAAGTTTTTGATCAACACGTTACCAATTTTACATTTTTCGGGTGTCTTAATGAGTGAATCATTGTTGTATTTGATTCAAGGATCAATTGATGCATTCATTAGTTAAATTGAAACCTATTTATTGTTAATTTAATGTCTATAAGTCGTAGTTGGGTTTGGGATTCGTTTCGGGTCGGATTGGAGTTGAAACAAACATGTCGTGTAACATCCTAAATTTTATTGACTTAAAATTAATAGTAAGTGTAAGAATTTATTAAATTATCATGTTTTGACATTAAGTTAAAAATGTTTAAAAGTCAATTAAATTATATGCATTTAATATATCTATGACTAATGACTATAAATAATTTATGCGAGGGTCAACAAACCTCAAATAACTTCAGTAACTAATTTGAAAACATGTTAAAGAAAATATGAGAGTATATAATACGTGGTCTTAACCCAATTCACGTTAGGGTTTTGGCATTCATCATTATTTTGGAGGTCAACACACCAACACACCCTAAATGGGGAGCGGGTAATGAGTCGATAGCACGTTGCAATAAACGATACTTCTTGGAGAATAATGCATCGAGTCTATTAATGTGATGGGTGAAATAGGCAAGAATTAAAGGAGCGATTGGGATACCGATTTGTTACGGATCGATCAACATGATCACACATCACTTCACATTGCTTGGTGGACAAGTTAGATGGCGGATGCTTTTAAGGATTGAATTTCGAAAATAATGGTTAGTTACGTGGACAAGATAGGGTCGTGGTTAGACTTGCGGGTTCCTAAAATCATGCATATAACCCAAGCGAAGGTTAATTGACAAAGATAAGGAAGTAGCGAGAGGCTACCAGAAAAAGATAAGCTTCAAGGATTTGTCTCTTGTCTCGAATTCAACCATGTTTTTCGGGTTGTGATAGGCAATATCGTTGAGCAGGACACATTGTGAGTTTAATTTGTTGCCATTTATGGTGGTGGTGTTGATGCTGGAGTTTGGTTCCGTTACGTTGGAGTCATAAAATTCTAGTGATTATAATTGAAACTGCCAGGAATTGGTGGTTTTATATTGGTGTTAAGCAAAGAGAGTTCAAAGAGCAGGATCGAAAGTAGCAAACTGTTGGAAATTTTATGTAATAACATAGAATATCCAAGTTAATAGATATGTCAAAAAGAGTTAAAAGAATAATTAACTAATGTGAGTGTGTCCCACATTGGTAGAAGAATAAACATTAAGTATGTTTATAAAGAGGAGTGTTGGAGGAATTATAATTCCTTATAAGGGGCTACACCCCAAGTGAGCTAGGAGGGTGCGAAGCACCCGACGCGCCCGCGCCCGGGACCGGGGGCGTGGGCGATGAGGCGTAATGTGGCGTTTTAGTGGCGCACTTTGCACTGCTCGGTTATGGCTTACATGGCTCAATTGTGGCTAAGTGAGATGGCTTAAGTGGGATCCTTTGTTCCTGGTTTAACACCTGGAACAACACTTGCATTAGTTCAGCAAGTGACATCTGTTTTAATGTGTTGTTAACCTTCTAATGTTAACAGGTGTTTCCCACTTAACAAAATCTGATTTATATATGATTTGTAACTGATAAGAATGATAATAACAAGAACACTAACACTTTCTCCATCCTGGATCATCTACAATACTCTTTCTCTTTCACTCCTCTTCAAGAAGTTCTTGAAGGTAAATTCTGGGTTGTGGTTGACTCTGGCAGTACTAACTGCTTTGGCTATTGTACCCTGGGAAACTGTCGGGTTCACTTGGGTGGCCCGAAATCAGTTTTAAGGGACCTTGGTTTAACCATATCCTCAGCCCGTTTTTATCTTTCTTTCTGTTTCTGTTTTATTCTTTATTTTGTTTTCTTGTAATGTTTTGTACTACTTTCTTTACTTGTAGTTTTGTTGTTGTAATTCGAATGTATTTTCAATAATATTGTTGTTTTCTTGAATGGTGTTCAATCAGCAACATGGATAAGTGAAGTGTTCAAAGGGGTTCCCTTAGCAATTTCGCGGCAATGTTACAAGTCTCGACTTGGTTTTGTTAGAAGGTATATATATAACTTGTTCTTCGTTTTGAAATAGAAGTTTCTTATATATTAACGAGACTTGGGAGTTTTGGCAAGCCTCGAGTAATTAGTAATAAACTTAATATGTGAACTTATATGGTCATCATTTATAACGCGCAGAGTCTTGCTTTCTAACTGATACGTGTAAGGCCGATTCATAACATGCTCATTTACTTTGAAAAAGAAAGTTAACTACTGAGATACATGTGACCGTTTATGTATTTTTAAAGGAAGGGTGATCAGATAGTTATTAGTTTATGTATAGTTAACATCGAAGTTAATGTAGTAAACATACATTACTAAAAGATGATGTTTTATGTGAGCTAGTAAATATAAAATAATAGATAGATTCATGCATGAATACGTGGAGTAGTAGTCATGTTTTAGTTTAAAACAAGTATTTATGGTGCTTTTACCATGAAGCTTTTAATCTAGTTTCATAAGATAAGTTTTAAGATAAACAGTGCATGTTAATCTAGCTAAAAGGTTTGATACTCGAGAAGCTTGACCAACTAACCATGGCATTTTATAAGATGCGTATTGTGTATTGTGTGAGTCTTGTGGAATTCGGTATGTGTGTAGGAAACTTCACAAGGCGTGGATGACTTTGTTAGAGAATTCAGGTAAGATAACATCTTTTATCACATGAGGGACAACAAAACATGGTTTTCATAAGTTAACTTCCCCAATACGAATGTTTGTATGTTTATATGTATTCGGGAATGATTGGGAGGTTATTATGGGAAATACTATGATTACCATTAATGATGAATGGTAAGCTTATGCATGCTATAATGAAAAGAAATATGACATGATTATATGATGTTACCATGATATAACGATATGATGTTATGAATGATATGTTGATATAAATATAAAATGATATGACGATGTGATTCTAATATGTGATGACGATATGATGATGTATGTATGTCAAATGATTACTTGCATGGCTTGAACACCTAGTCACTAGACTTCTATAGGTTTGCCATGACACGTACACGATTAAGGGCCCTAAAGTAAAGAAAAGATGTATGTGATTAGTTTAGGTGAAAATGTAGCCTAAGCAAATATAATCATGTAAAGTTGTGTTATTCGGAGCTACTTGTGTTAAGCTTAACCCATGCTAGTTCTTCGGAGCTAGTGTGTACGTGGTCACGTGGTGTGGGAATCTAGATACCTCCCATGGCATAGTTATGTTTGAGTGTATCCGGGTGGAGTAACTAACCACTACACGTGCAAAGTTCAAACTGTATACTCAGTTGGATCGACTTTGTCTTTCCTTAACGACGACGATGGACCACCGAAAGGTCTACCCATCAAGTCTGGTGTGAGGTTCCCAAGTTAGGTCCTACAACCGCCTTCACATAACCACACATCCTAAGTAAGTGGCCTATGTCTAGGAAAAGAAAGTAAAGAAAAGAAAGAAAAGAAAAGAAAAGAAAAGTAAGAAAGAAAGTAAAGCTTTATGATAATAGGCACAATTAGGACTACGATAAATTCCAAATGTCTTAAGTTATGTATGTTGCTTTAATGATTGATGGTATGATTTGCTAAAGTATGATACGATAGACACCATAGTAATGTGGTGATCTTCACATGGTATGTCAAATATGTGATATTAACGATTATGAAAGGTTTTTGTTAATATATAAAGAATTGGCAACGTTTTCTTAAACTCATGTTATCTTACTTAGCTTTTAAAGCTAACACTTGATCTTTTGGAAAACATTGTTCCCTCAGGTTAAACAGGTTGAGCTAGTGAAAGACTTAGCTTGGTGAGACGGGTAGTTGCCATGAAGAAGACATATTAGTTTCCCTGCTTAGTCATTTATGTTATCCTTAATCATGATTGGCTACTTTAATATGACTTATGTATTATTTATGTTGGTGCCAAATCTGGATTATCTTATACTATTTTAATGATATGTATGTTGTAACACCATTTTTATAATGAGCTATCCGTTAAGGGTTAGTTATGTTTTAATGATTCTGTTTTCCGCATTTTTAAACGTCGTTAGGCAAAAGCTTTTGAAAATCCAGATTTTAAAATGACGGGTGTTACATGTTGAGTATGATTGAGGGATTCTGTGCGGCGCATGTACTTCATGCGGCGCACAAAAGCACATTTTCTGAAGTCTGGTCGATTTTGGGGGTCTTTGTGCGGTGCACAAATGAGATCAGGAGGTTTGGGAGATTGGTTTGTGCGGTGCACAAAAGACCTGAATTCCATTTTAGTCTCGTTTCTACCATTTATTGATCCTATACTCATTCTATGTAGTTAGAAACACAAACAAGACACATTAACTTTGCTTATTGATCGTTGTGCTCGTCATCAGGTAAGATACATGACTTTTCTCATGCTGGAGGCACAACAAAAGTAGTTTTCTATAATTAACCTCTTAATCAGATTATCTTATATGTGTTGGGTTTTCCGGGTTATGCGGGAGGTTATGTGGGAATGTATGCATGTTGAAATGATTTATGTTGATATGATGATGTTTAAAATAGTTGTAAATATGTTCATATGAAGTATGATGCTTATAATTACGTTGCCATGATATGTTTAAGATACGTGTTGTTGATAATGTCGTTGATATGCCTTAATGTTGATATGTGATGGCGTGTATGTGGGACTTAAGTATGATATGTCTAGTTCACTAGATACATTTGGGAATTGCTATGAGTTATACACGTTAGTGGGATTAAATGCAAAGTAGACGTGGGACTAATTAGGTAACGATTCTACCTAATGTTAAAGTAAAATGTGAGATGTGGAAAACCATTCCAGCCCTAGTGTTAGTGCGTAAAAAGTAAGAAAGATATAAATACGCGGAAAATGCTATAGCTAAATACGTGAGATTGACGTGGGAAGTGTTAAGCTTAACCCGTGCTAGTTTATGCCAAGCTAGTGCGTATGTGGTCGCTTGAGTGGCTCCTTGCGGCATAGTTACGTAGGACTAGTATTTCCGGGTGGAGTGACTAACCACCAATGTTAAAAGCATGACGGGATAATATGGAAATGGCATTGCCTTTCCTAAAAGTTAAGACGTGGGAAATCGTGCTAGTTGTAAAGCTAGTGCGTAATATGTAAATTGATTAAAGATGTAAGACGTGAGAATAAGTTGATTAAGATAACTATAAGAATATGTGGGAAAGATGTACATGTAATTTAAGACGTGGGATTACAAGGTGACGTGAGATTTAATAAGATATGTTGAGACGTGTGATAAGAACGATGGATAGGCACAATTAGAAGTATATATCCTACATGTGCTATACATATATGTGTGATATGTTTATGTGTGATATGTAATGACATGAGATGAAGATTGCGTTATAAGTATGTTAATTTAATATGAAAATACATTTGCGTAGTAAGTATATGTAGATATGATTTGAAGATATGTTTGCGTTGCAAGTATATGTTGATATGATATGAAATGTGAACGGATGTGGGAAAAAAGGTAAGGATGGGAAGATCTTTTGATGTTTGTGGATGATATGTAATGTGATCATGATTTAATATATATATATTCGAAGAAGTTTTATGAAAGTAAAATGAAGAACGTTTTATAAATGTGTGTATCTTACTTAGCTAATATATTAGCTAACACTTTCTTTTATGAAAATGTTGTGTCCTTCAGGATAAGCAGGTATAAGCTAGTGAAGTGTGTGGATCGTGAGATGGGTAGAAGAATAAAGGAAGATATAGCATTAGTTTCCTGATGCTTAGACTTCACCTTTAGCCGTTGTTTGACTACTTTATTTATGACTTATGTTTTATGTATTCATGAGTGGCATTTATGTTGGTGGCATAACTTGGATTTATCATTTATTGTTGTGACAATACGATTTAGTAACACCACTTTTATGAAAGGTACCGTCTGGTTACGGTCGGGGCAGTTTTATATGTACATTTTCCGCAAAGGTTGAACGCCATTAGGCAAAGTTTTTGTAAATCCAGGTTTTTAAAATGACGGGTGTTACAAGTTGGTATCAGAGCAATGGTTTAAGTGAACCAAAGACCGACCAAAAGCCTTAGGTTTTGGACTTAAACCGTTAGGGACTAATTAGGCTTAAGTAGGAATGCTTTAGCCTTAAGATGAAATGCATGTAGGACCGGATGGGTTGAGTGTGAGAGTAATATTAAGGCTTAACATGTATTTGTTGTTGATATGTTTGATTATGACGGTTTGCCTTATTCCTTCACTTTTCTCGCTTCCTACGTCGATAAATGTATTTGTTGCTACAATTGACGACCTCTTAAGGTAATGTTCAAATTCCTGGTAGAATGAATTGTGTCGTTCTGTTGTGTACGTTGCGATATATGCTAAGTGTGGTGATTGAAAGTGGATTATTCGATTAAATAGAATTCATCGTATCGAGTCTAACCCATCGGGTTAGTGACAAGGACCATGAAGGGAAAGAGGTTCGAAATGTCATGTATGTGATGCAAGTTGTAGTTGATCACGTTGAGAATGTGTTTGTGAAAGTTAACGAAACGAAGTTCGAGTTTGAAAGGAATAACAAGGAAGTTCAAGATGGGAGCAAGAGGTTTAAGGTTGATAGAATGCTGGATGGTCGATGTTTTGGTTGCTGTGTATGTGGATGGTATTCGGGCTAGTTATCGAGGTACTCTTGCAGGTGCTATCAAGGAATCAAAGAAGTTGGATGATGGTTATAAGCCCGATAAGACAAATGTGAAGACTGTGAATGATAAGAAGGTTGGATTTAAGAGAAGGTTAGATGAGTCATCAGATTCAGAAAAGAAGTTTATGAATGGTTCGACTTATGAGGGCAAGGATCACGGAAAAGCTATTAAGTGGTGTTCAATTTGTAGAGTTCATCACAATGGACTATGTTCGGAGAAAAATAGAAGATGTGATAGGTGTGGTAAGCAGGGACATATTGCTTCTAGTTGCAAAGACAATATTTAAGGTTACAAGTTAACTCAAGGAGTTGTAATATATAATCATAATAATGACTACAACATTTTTACGATCATATATTAAACATCTTAAGTCAAAGGCGTTAAGTATGGAAGTTTTCTAATATGAGCCTTTAGCGCTTAAGACCTTGTAATTGCTAGGATTGCATTTGATGATGTACAATTATAAAAATTCATGAAGTTAATAGACTGTTTGAAATTTTAGATGGATAATACTAATCAGGATTTAGGTGGCCCAAGTCATCATGATGCGGGCATAGAACATCATTCTAATGACGATGAACAGGTTGATGTTAATGATGATAGTATCTCAGCTCAGATAGGACGAGCCCTTCAGAATTTCGCACCTTACTTTACTCGTCAAATTCAGGATACTATGCAAAACATCGTTACTGGTGACATAACTACTATGATCAAAGAACAAGTTTCGTGCAAAACATCGTTACTGGTGACATAACTACTATGATCAAAGAACAAGTTTCTCTAGTTGTTCAGGAGGAGTTTGATAAGCGTTTTCCTCAAACTCAAGGAGGTTAGCCTAAAGTTCAAACCGTGGGAAGGGAAGGTACTCATATGGTAAAGACTACATCTCAGAAAGAGTATAACTTAAAAATTTTCACTATTTCCCATCCCCTTGAATATGATGGGGATCCTGATCCCATTGTTAATACTAATTGGATATCTGAGATTGAGGGTGCTTTCAGAATTACTAAATGCCTTCCCGAGTTAAAGACGATCTATGGTGCAAGTAGGTTAAGAGGGGGTGCTAAGCGGTGGTGGGATGAACAAATCAGAGTTAAAGGTGAGCTTTCATTTCTACCTTGTCTTGGGATGATTTTTAACAAGAATTCTATAAGTCTTTCCGTCCTGAAGCAAAAATTGCTAAACTTCGCGCTGAGTTCTCAACTACACCTCAAGGGTCATTAGACTTGAATTCTTTTAAAAATCAGTTTTTGGATAAAGTTCAATTCTTCCCAGAGTATCTCAATAGTGATGATTTGCTTAAAGAACATTTTCATAGGCTTCTCCGTACAGATCTGCGAAAATGCATTAGTCTTGTGCAGATGAAGTCTTTTACTGAGCTATACAATGTTTCTAGAGGTTTCAAAGTAGAGGATACTAGGACGGAAAATCTTCCACAAAAGAGGAAAATTGAGTTATTTCAAACGTCTAGTAAAAAGGTTGATGGAAACGGTACTTCTGGAGGCGGTGAGGAATGGAGTAGTGATTCCTCTCCGTGTCATACTGGTGGGAAAATGCATTTAAGTGAATGTTGGGCTGATGTGAGAAATTGTTATAGGTGTGGAAAACAAGGACATTTTATGAAGGGTTGTACATCTTAGTCACCATGAAAAATTGTTTGTTTTTATTGTCGTCAAGAAGGTCATAAGATTAGTGCATGTCCTTCCCTGCCTGAGGAAGTGAGGAAAGCTGAGTTAAGAAAGGAGAATGAAAGAAGATTTGTAAAGACGAAAGGGGTTCTGAAACGGAAAAACACAAGATATAGTTGAGGTGAAAAAGTGTCGGGTGTTGTGGCAGGTACCATTTTAATTAATTCCGTACCTAGTTAAGTTTTATTTGATTCCGATGCTAATTCTTTCGTAGTATATATATATAGTTTCTTCTGTTATCATGAAGTCTCTAATTTAAATAAATTGACTATTAGAATTAGAAATTGTTGATAAAAAAAATATAAAATAAAGTTGAGAATTAAGAATATCTAGATTGGAATATGAAAATTGTATAAAGTTAATGGAAGCATAGAGAAGGTTCGTAGTTCACGTAGGAACCCGAGTAGTAATAAATTACTTCCCATTGTGGCATATGGCATGGATCACGAGGTCGTGATCCTGTTTTAGTGGGGAAGAGTTGTAACGCCCCGATTTTTAAACGGTAATATTTTATATATGATATTTTATTTAATAGTTAGTAAGGATAAATGAGTCATTACCTTATAAAAGTTTTAGTTCCATAATGAAAAGTTAGAAAAACAATAGGGGATAAAGTGTAACTAGTAGTATAAAATACCCTTAATTAAATTAAAATATAATTAAAACACTAGAAACCTCTTGAATCTATGTGTGTGTCGTGGGTGTTGGCAGCAAAAGAAAAAAATAAAAAAGAAAAGAAAAGAAGGAGAAGAGAAACAGAATACATAATCTATCTATCTATCATCAATTCCATCTCTTTTCTTATTATAATTAAACCTTTAGCTTATAATAATAATAATCATAATAATAATAATAATAATAATCTTTCCTCTCTACTACTTCAAAGAAACTTTGGCTAGGGTTCATCAAAAAGAAATTTGAGGGTTTTCAAGTTTAGGAATTGTGATTACTTGAAATTTAAAGAAAGGTTGTTGATTATGGTCATCTAAGATTACTTGCAAGTTGTCGTTTGAAAGGTGTGTACAACTTATGCCTTATGTACATATTGCATATATGTTAACATATAGTAGCTTGATGAGAGAATACCATTTTATCAAGTATGTTTACTTATTTGATTATGCTTTGTGGAGATAATATGCATATAACGGTACCAAGTGTGCTTTGTGATAATTATGCTTGGTGGTTGGACTTATAGTATGTATACAATGGTAGTAAGTGTGTTTTGTGGTAATTTTGCTTAGTGATTGAGTGTAGTGATTGGGCTTAGTGATTGAGCTTAGTGGTTGGGCTTAGTGGTTGAACTTAGTGATTGAGCTTAGTAGTCGGACTTAGTGATTGACTGAGCTTAGTGGTAATTATGTATGGTGTTAATAGTATATTGTGGTAATCAACATGAAAAGAAAAAGATTAGATTTGGTAATGATTGTGTATAATGATAATTTGTGTTTAACAAAATTGTGGTTAAGGATTTTGTGTTTAGAGATGACGGTGTGAGTGATGATCCTGTTGAAAGGGTCATATAATGCAACTTATTGTATGAATATTTATTGATATGTGCTAGTTTATGGATGATATGTTGAACATATGTGTGCGTGTATATAGACATAACATGATTTGTACTCACTAACCATAATTAATTGCTTATATTTTTAGTTGTTTATATTTTTATAGGTTCAAGAAGATCACAGGATAAAGCCAAGTCGGATTAATTAGCTAGAGCCTTTGAAGTGAAGGTAGTATTAATTTGGTGATAGTTGATCCTTTTTGCTAGCTAAGATCTTGATCAAACGTTTGAAAATGTTGTCTTTTGTGTTGCGAAATGGTCAAATTTTAGTTTAATAGTTTTTGTCAAATGGTAAAGTGATGGTTTGTAACGTTTTGGTTGTGATCATTTGACTAGTTTATGTGATTAGTCAAATGATAGTTTGGCATACAATTGTAAGTGTTAGTTAAGTTTAGTAAGTTAAAGTAACATTTAGTTTGAAAATGGTTGAGTTAATTTGATTTCAATTTTTGTAAACTTTTACAGGTTTTGGTTGTTGACTTTACGAATAGGTCATGCCAAAAAAAATTTAAAATAAGAAGTCAAATTAAATAAGTTTTTCGTTTTGTGTTCGGGTCGTTACATGTTGGCTTAAGATCTTTCAGATGAACAAATGTGATCTTATTTTTTGTTGTTGAAGAGGAAGCCATAAGAAGTCTATAATGGACAACAAACTAAACTAAAAGAGATAATAATAACAATAACATAAGAATTCAATGTTAAATAATAATAATGATGATTAAATATGAACAAAGTATTTAAATAAAAAAACCTTTTTGGTAGTTGATCGTAGCTTTTTATATTTTTGGGCGTAGGTTTTTTTATGTTGAAAAGGGTTTTTTCCTAGGTGATATATATATATATATAAAATAACTAAGAAAGATTTTTTTTATTAAAGGTCAATCATTTATGTATTAAATAAATATTAAAAAAATAAAAATTTAATAAGAAGAGAGTATTAGACTAAAGGAGGGAAATAGAGGTGCCAAGTGTATCCCCAACCCCCCCTTTTAGTTAATATACTCGCCGACGACAGCTTTAGTTGTTGTCATCATTACTAGTGTCATCATCACCTGTTGCAGTCACCACCAAACCGTCACTACCGTCTTCGTCTTCGTCTTCGCATCATCGTATAGACATCTATCTACTATATTTATAACTTTTATATATCTATTTTATTCATTTCTTTATTTATAAAATCAAGAGCATATTATATTTTAATAAAGTATAGTAAAATTAAAATATAAAATATGAAAAGTATTTTGTAAGGTTTTTGACTTGAAAGGATCCATCTCAATTTGAATTTCAGTTCTTATATTTGTGGGGTATATTAATAAGGGTTTTCCGGAAGTCTTGAGTAGCATCCTAAACATTCGTTTAATTTAGGAACAATATGTCGTTCAAAACATATATAATTAAAATTACATATTTGAAATGACTTCTTTTAATGGCATAATATCATACTACTACTCCTACTTCTAAATTATGAATGTCTACGATGAAGTCTAAGACCATTGAAACCCCCGAATAAATATAATAATAATAATATAAGTATAAATATGTTTTAAGCATATCTTTTCTTTATAAATAATAAAAGAAAATTGTTATGACATGAGCATTTTACAAAAATAGCTTATGTGTCACCTCAACATTTTTTTCTTAAAGCTTAATTCTTTTTTATTTAACTTATTTATGATGTCATAAATACTTTCTTTTTTAAAATCTATTTTATTATTTATGATTTAACTTTTGTATAATATATATATATATATAGGGTAGAGATCCTGAAATAAGGTGTCTTAAGGAGAGAAGGGAGAGAAGGTCCTATAGGCCAATTAGAACGCGACATGTGTCAAAATGAAAAAAAAAACGCGGTGGCATTTTTGTAAATAAATCAAACTTTTGTCAGCCTGGTTTTGGGTCAGCTTGGGTTATGATCAGCTTGGTAGGTCAGCTTGGGTTCTGGGTCAGGTTGGGTGGTCAACTTGGTCTGGGTCAGCTTGGGTTCTGATTAGCTTGGTTGGTCAGCATGATCAGTTTGGTCAGATTTGGGTCACGGTCTGATTGGGTCAGCTTGGGGTCAGGTTGGGTTAGCTTGGGGTTGGGTCAGGTTGGGTCATCTTGAGGTTGGGTTGGGTCAGCTTGGGGTCTGGGTCCGGTTGGGTCAGCTTGGGTTGGGTCAGCTTGACACAATCTACACAGATGTAGATTATGGGTTTTGGGTCAGCTTGGGGTCAGGTTGGGTCAGCTTGGGGTTGGGTTGGGTCAGTTTGGGGTCTGGGTCAGGTTGGGTGAGCTTGGTTAACTTGGGTTGGGTCAGCTTGACACAATCTACACAAATGTAGATTATAAGTTTTGGGTCAGCTTGGGGTGAGGTTGGGTGTGAGTCCCTCGATAGCTATAGATCGCTCTCAAGATCGTCTATGATTATGTCGTGAGTGCGGAATCCTCACGAGATAACTAGTTTGATTAGTAAACTGGTATATCGCTAATTATCAAGTAAATATACAGCCGTATTGTGCTATCTTCGTTTCTATAAGCTATAGAACGAACTTAGGTGTCTGGAGTACTTGTATGTCGAACGTGATACTTATTTTAGGGTATTCGTTCGTATATATATATGTTTCAGGTCGAATTTGGGCTTGCTGGGCTTTGTTCTTACGAACTTAGCTGCCAGCCCATCTAACGAAGTTAATCTTCGTTTGTACCAAACGAAGTTTATCTTCGTTTGCCTCTAACGAAGATATACCTTATCTTCGTTAGATGTAATACTTGGTTATATTCCTAAGTGTTTCATTTTAAGGAATCCTAACACATATTATGTTTGTACTTGTATATCACACAACAAACATCATACATAACACATATATATATATACAACTCCAAAACATGTAATCGATCATTACCAAAACATAAAGTCCATAATCTATCAATTACATATATAGATACGACATAAATTAACATAATGTCTCAATCTAAACAACATATTAAATCTAAGTTGCTGTTGTCACATCAACGTGCATCAACAAACTCCCCCTTGACAGCAACACCTTCGATTTCTTAGTCTTCAAAATCTGATCATTCATCAAACAACAATCTTTTGCTATTTGCATGAATATCTTCATGTAAGCAGAGCTGAAGTATCTTACGATATCTACTTTCTTCATGCTTCCAAAATGGCAAAAACGAGCACTCCGTATCGTATAACTTCCTCAGATCATTTCTTGAGAAGTTCACCAGCTGCATAGGATCATAAACTCTTCTCAACAAAATCTGCTTCTTTGAATCTGCATACATTTTGGCTTCACCAGAATTTCGATCAATTTCCCAATTATCCATCTTGTCCAAGACATCTTGTGCCCATTTCTTGGCAGGAACCTTGATCATACATTTAATATCATGTTGAACAAACTCAACTGTTTTATCTGGCTTAACCACTTTTCTTCGATCTTGGCTCAATCTTAAATTGTGGTTTATCAGAATCTTTCATGTTCTTCCTTAACCAAAAATCTTTTCTAAGATTCTTACCAACAACATCAGCTAAGCCATCATCGCTTGGATTGATAATCCAGTTATTTCCAAGCTCATGTAAATCTTCTTCACACAAACTTCTGAAATGTCTCTCACACCATGCTAAGTACTGACAACCTTCTGGTCTTTTAAGCACAAACAACTTCAATTCATCATCATAAAACCAACTCCAGATGATTGTCTTGTACTTTGCAGCATCTTTATCTGAGATATGAGTCCAATACAAATTCGGTTTCCACGTTTCCCTATGTACTATCCAATCATTTACTCTTTTCTCGGGAACACGTCGATCCACAATATGTAATGAATCATCATCTCTGAGAGAAACTGGAAAATCATTTGAATTGAATGGTCTTGTCACATTAATCTCATATTCAGATGGAATCGACACATCACCATTCTTAGCATACACAACAAAATGTAGAACTTGAGTTAGGCTGCTGAATGGGACTTGAAGCATTCTTTCTCTAATATCTGATCTCTGCTGATCCAACACTCTATTTTCTTCAATCAACGGATCTTCAGGAATTGAGTCCCACACTTCATCAAACCCATAAGGCTTCTTGAATATATCTAGATTTGGTTCAGGGACAAATTCGCCTTCCTCGAGCTCATCACCATCAAAGAATAAATCTGTATAATCTGGATCATCTATTTAAATTTACACAAAATGAACACCAGAATAAAAGAATAAACATAATAATTATAATAAAGATGAAATGTACTTGTATTAAAATAAGATAAATTACATTTTCATTACATAAAATGTCATAACTTATTACACACAATCAAGTATACATTCTATCTATCAATCTTTATCATAGACAAAATTAGAAACCTGAATCACGAGGAGCACCAGAAGGACCAGCACCAGAACCAGAAGCACCTTGCTGAGAAGTTTGAGAAGTATCACCTCCTGTCTCCCCCTCGATCGCTGCACCCTTTCCTCTATCTTCAACTGGGCGAGAAACATTCCTTGCAGCAGCATTATCAGCATCATCATCGTCATTCTGACGTCGTGGTTGAACCGCTGACAATCTGCAGACCTCTTCCGGAACTTCTCCCCCTTGATTCTTGACCCAGTTGATCAAAAAAGTTAAGGCAGCACGAGTAGCAGTGAGATCTGACTCCAAAGTGCGAACTCTGGTCTCCAAAAGATCAATTCGATGACCAAGAACAGGAACAATAGCAGCAGTCGGTCGTGGAGAATCAGGCATTGCTACAGAAGAAGCTTCAACAACACGTCGACGCTTAATTCTGGTATACTGAAGATCAATACTCCCTTGCCTCTTTGCTGGACTAACCGAACTTGCTCTGTTTATAGGATCTTCCATATCCTCAAAAATCTCACGTAATTCAGAGTCATGCTGAGCTGCAACATCAGGATCAATCTCAGCAGCAACAGCAGGAGTGGAGACAGCTGAATCTGAAAGAGCAGGAATGGCATGACAATTCTTGCTTCGACGCTCTCTATGAAACGCAACACCTTCTTGATCAAACGACTGATGCGAATGATCACTTTCAGAAGCAGCGGCGACATCATGAATCAGCTTAGTTCGACATTCAGCAGCAGTAGAATCATCTGTGTCTGTCGCATTTGTAGCAGCAGAACCGTCGAAACTATCAACATCATCTCCATCATTTCCAACATCCAAACCAACAGACTCATCCCCGGAGTCATCATCAGAACCATCAACAGAATCATCCGAACTTTCAGAATCACCAGACTCAGAATCATCATCAACGTCATCCACAAACATATCATTCTCAAGACGAGATCGATAGTTTGGATTAATCAGGTGACCAAAAAGTGGTGGATCATGAAGACCAGCCACATTACTCGTATTGGCTTCAAGATCAGCAAAAAGACGCGAAGGCCAAGCATGAAGAACGTAGCGAGGACCTTGGTCATAGTCTAAGTCTGGACAAAAATGTCTAACGATAGCCATCACAAATCGAGGATACAGAAGAAATCGCTTTCTCCCCCTAGCATTAATCTGATCAACAAACTCTTGATAAAAATATCGGGAGAAAGGATAAGGGCGATTATATACCAAAGCAACCATCTGCGACGCAATCTGTGCAGATAGTTGATCAAAGCCAGCCTTGCGATTGCTCAAACAGACAAGCAATGCATACGCCAGATACCTCCATCTTCCCTGAAAACCACTCTTGTCAAAAGGAAGTTTGACCTGGCCAACAAACCCCATTCTCTGAAAGCAGCGAAGAAGGAGTTCGAACTCGTAAGTCATTTCAACGTCTTCCTCTTCATCTACGTCTGTTTCTGCTCCTAGATGCAAAATAGTTCGAAGCGATTCAGCATTGAAATCAAATGTTGTGCCTTCAACAGTTGCTCGTACAAAACTTTGGCCATCAATCATGACTTCATGAGCAGTAGACCAGAAAGAATCAATATACAGCTTAATCAGTCTCGGCGAATCACAGAAAGCAAAAGATAATCGCGAGCGAGCAATGTAGTTGAACATTTCATGAAAATGTTCGCAATTATGCTGATCTGGATCTAGGTTCAGGGCAAGATTGTGCTTTTTCACAAATTGACGAGGAGCAAGAGCCATTTCTGCAAAACCAATCACAATATCGAAACAATATAAATAATCATGATAAATGGATTGCAGAATTGAAAAACCCTAAGTTGAAAAAACCCTAATCTGAAAAACCCTAATTCTTAATTTCGCAAAATAAGTCTGAACGAAGATAACCAATAAATTCGTTAAGTAGACAGAACGAAGATAGAAGCTAAATTCGTAAGCAATAACTAAACGAAAATAGGTCTTAAGTTCGTAAGAATTAAACCTAAATTAACACCTAACGAAGTTTAAGTTCGTTAAGACTAAACTGTACATGCAAGTTCGTAAGTTATAAAACTTATCTTCTAAGTTCGTAACCTATAAACGAAGTCTAAGTTCGTTTGAATAAACCTAAGGGTGTTAAGCTAAATTCGTTCCTCATCAACTTAGGTCTAAGTTCGTAAGGCATAAAAGTAACTTCGTTTCTACCCAAGGTAAATTCGTTCAATTCAAATCTAAATTCGTTTGATCAAACCAGGTGAATGATTACAAGAATTTTATAAACATAATCAACACAAATCAAATCGAAGATACATGGAAACCTAAATCATATTCGTGAATGAAAAGAACATTAAAAACTTACTTAGATCTCAGTTTGGACAATGAATCAAGAAAACGAATTAAAGTGAGAGAAAAGAAAAAAGTTTGTGTTTTAGGGTTTTTGCTCGAAAATAAGAGTATTTTCGTTTGATAAAGAAATAACGAAGAAAAACCCTTTATATATGGAACTAACAATGGGCCAACTATGGATCGGGCATAACTTCACAAACGAAGTTAGCCAAACGAAGATAAACTTCGTTTGAACAAAGGTGTGTCGAACGAAGATAGCAGTTATCTTCGTAAGAACAAATCTGAAAATATTCCGTAGTTCAGCAAAAATTTCAGAGTTTCATCCAAGCAATCTTCCAAAACACAACCCTTTATCACAATCTGTACATAGCAAAAACTCGTTAGATAGCAACCTGTTCATGCCTTGTACTAAAAACTTGCTTAGCACCCAAATTCATAATCATAATGTACGTAGATAACCGAACATTATAATCTTGAATGAAAACCCATGGTTTAAACGCTATCCTGAAAATAATCAATGTAAATATGAACCTCATTACCAATATGATTATGACACCGAGAACTTCCTTGGATCATAGATATGCATGACAGCAAACCATCTTGAAACACTTAAGTCCCATACTAAATGCCGTCTACAAAACTTAACAAACAATGAACTATCCAACAAAAATTCACTGAAGAACTTAGTAAAGTTTCCAAAAGTATGTCATAAATCACAGCATGAAATTCAAAGGAAACTAATATCAAATTTGATTATTTTCATTAAATACATGAATCATAAATAAATAACTATTCCAAAAACCAGTTCATGTATTCATCCTTCACATGCTCTAATCTGCATCACAAATATTATCACTACACACCAAGGATCTTATCGTAATGATATCATCCATGTAAATAACAATGCAGTAACAGAAGTCAGCATTCCAACGTTATCTTCTTAACCTGAACACTGCACACTTACCACAGAACTCATCAACGCATTGAGAACAAAACAGTATAATGCAGAAAATTCAAGTTACAATCATACTCAATCAGGGTTAACAAATATGAAATAACTAAAAATCTAACAAAAGATCAAGGGAGGTCATTTCTTGTCAAACCCTAAAATGTCACCACACAAATTTAAACAAACCGATTAATAATTTGGTGACAAGTGAAAATCATGAATTTCAAATGACTTTGACATTTCACATTACACTTGAAAAGATCTTTTTCTAAACTTTAAACAAATTAATGTCCATATTAGAAAATCTTCTTTGTGAACAGTCTACACAACTTCACTAAAAATTCACATGAAGGAATTCAGCAAAAATATACTCAGAATTTGAATAGGATCTCTCATGGAATAAGAACTTATAAAAATACTTATTTTGACTCAATAAAAAGAAAAATAACACAGAATAAAAATTGCAGAATAATAAACTAATCTAAATTCTAATTAACTAGACTTTATACATTATTCACATTAAGCATGATTACTGCTGATTAGATCAGTATAGCATGTTACATAAGCCTGCGGGTGAGAAATAATTCTCTTATTATAAGTTTTGAACCGTGACCAACAGCGATTACCGGTATGTTAGTCCTCTTAAACACTCGGTACGTCCAGTTTCCTTTGTGTTATGACACTTTCGACATACCCTGGCCAAGGACAGTCACCATGTAACCCGAGTAGCCTAATATGCCATTGGATAGATTGCGAACTTATGTAACCCACATTCAGATATACTTTCGTAATCGATACAAGCACTAAGATAAAAAATATTCAATATATTCAAGAACATCCTTAACCAATCATGAGACACTTTGTGGATAACTGAATTGAATTACTTTGTGATTTCACATATTTGCTTCTGCATTTCATGATTTATAAGGAACCCGTGATTTTCTATGAGATCCATGTAGCGAACTTTCCGACAACCTATCCCAAGTTGTAAGCTTTAGGTAGGCTAGGTATACAAAGACACCCCGAGGACATACTTGTCCGAATCTCAAAGACCACATTAGCCCCTTAATTTGCATTCATTGATTTGCATAACAATATCACATTTACTTTTATGCTCATGATTGGTAGAGGTTCTTGCCTATTCATTGAACAAATCTTATAGTAATGCTAGATCTTTCACAAAATTTAAGGACTAGATCAATTCATTACTGAAAAGCAAGCAATCTCAGCCATATATCTGAATATGTTTCCCACAAGAACATTGTATAATTTAAGTTCAGATTGAAGGAAACCTTGGTACTTTGTGTCTACCGATATATCCCAAATTGTAATCACTGAACTAATCAGTTATATTACGATTAAGCAGGCTTAAAAGCTAAAGTATCGTCACTTCTACTCATTTAGCGCAGTAACCTTACTTTATTCATATATATATATATATATATTTTTTTTTATTTTTTATTTTTGAATTTTTCTTGACACTAGATATATACAAACTTATACTAAGATAACTCTTTTTGTATTTTTATGACACACGAAAAATACATTTAAGTTCTTTGAGAGAAACTACTCGGCCTTCTTCATACCATTGAGTTGAAATAACAACTCAAGACGAGGTCCATCAAAAGCTTTAGTGTATAAATCAGCAAGATTATCATCAGTAATAACCTTTTCTAAATGAATAAGCTTTTTCTCAAAACAGTCACGTATGAAATGATACTTTATATCTATGTGCTTGGTGACTTTAAAGTTTTTCGGATTCTTGGTAATATCTATGGCAGACTTATTATCAATACAAATAGGAGTATTAGAGATATTCATACCATAATCGCGCAGTTGTTGCTGTATCCAAAGCACCTGAGAACAGCAATATCCAGCAGCAATGTACTCTGCTTCACAGGATGACTGTGCAACAGATGTCTGCTTTTTGCACTGCCACGATACAATTTCCCCCCTAAAAGCTGACATCCACCTGACGTTGATTTCCTATCCGAGTTGTCACCACCATAATCCGAATCAGTATAAGCTACAAAGTCAAAAGAACCATACATGGGATACCAAAGACCTAGACGAGGCTTGGCTTTCACATAACGAAGGATTCTTTTTGCAGCTGTCAAGTGAGACTCTTTCGGATTAGCCTGATATCTAGCACACATAGAAACAGCAAAGGTAATATCTGGACGTGAGGCTGTCAGATACATCAAGGATCCAATGATAGCTCGATATTGAGTGGCATCGACAGATGGATCATTAGGCTTATCAGGACACAACCCATGATTAGTCTTAATGGGAGTAACACATCCTTAGCATCAGACATGCGAAACCGAGTAAGCAAATCTCTAACATACTTGGTCTGATGTATAAAGAAACCATCTTTCAGTTGATCCACCTGTAGTCCAAGGAAGAAGGTTAATTCCCCCATAGCACTCATCTCAAACTTAGCCTTCATGCTGTGTTCAAATTCCTTGCACATTTGGTCATCAGATGAACCAAAAATGATGTCATCGACATAAACCTGTACAAGCAAGTAGTCCTTCCCTTTCCATTTAATAAACAACGTGCTGTCTATAGAACCTCTGGTAAAACCACTTTCCTTCAAATGAGTTGACAATTTTTCATACCATGATCGAGGAGCCTGATGTAAACCATATAAAGCCTTATCGAGACGATATACTTTATTAGGAAAGTCTGGATCCTCAAACCCGGCAGGTTGTTCGACATACACTTCTTCTTTAATATCACCATACAAGAAGGCACTCTTTACATCAAGCTGATACACCTTAATACCCTTATAACTAGCATATGCCAGAAATAATCGAATAGCTTCAAGTCTAGCTACAGGTGCAAATGTCTCATCGTAATCAAAACCTTCTTGTTGCTCAAATCCTCTAACCACCAATCGAGCCTTATTTCGAGTAACTACACCTCTGTCATCGCGTTTACAACGAAAAACCCAACGCGTTGTTAAAGGAGATTCACCCGGAGGTAAGTCAACTAACTTCCATACCTCAAGCTTCCGAAACTGAGCCAATTCTTCTTGCATCGCCTCAACCCATGACGGTTCCTTAAGAGCCATTCCAACATTCTTAGGCTCAACCTGAGAGATAAAGCAGTAATACAAGTACCAAGTAATTGCCCCAGTATCCTTAACTTCAGCAAACATACACGACGGTTTCTTAGATTGATTCCTCGTGCGAACAGAGGCAGAAGCATCACCAATGATTTGCTTGACTGGATGATCCTTGTGGACTCTGGTTTGAGGAACCTTATCGACAGAAAGATCATCTCCCAAATTCGTCTGCACATGTTGCTCTGGAGTTTTGTAATCTGGAGTGTTAGGCTCCTCCTGAGTTTCACCTTCCGTGTCATCAGTATCATAGAAAGGAGAATCAGGTAGAGGTACATGCAAAGGATCAGTAGGAACTATAGGAGCAGGCTCTAAGGTTGAATCTGCTACTTTTGTCCCACTAGATTCTCCAGATTTAGAGGTAGGCTCAACTATTGGTGAGGACCAGAAGAAGAACCAGAAACCGGTCCACCATCCAAGGATCATGAAGAGTAACGACATCCTCCACTGTTGGAACACCTGCAAAAGAAACAGGACCACGAAAAGAAGTGAAGACACCGTCATAATCAAAATGATTAGCAGGACCAAGGTGTACAGCAGGTTTGTGACTGACAATTACGACATTTGTACCAAGATCTACTTTGCCAGTCTTCTGATTGTACACTCGCCTAATCGGTGTACTTGGAACATAGCCCAAAAAGAAACCCTCCTCAGATTTAGGTTCAAATTTCCTTGAGGAAGAGTTTTAAGAAAAGTGCACGGAACACCGAAAGGCTCAACATTCTGTAAATTGGGCTTTTTGTTGTGCAATAGTTCATAACTAGTCTTCTTAAACCGTTTAACTGTCAAAACCCGATTCAGAATGTGACAAGCTGTATTCACTGCCTCTCCCCAGAAAGTAATAGGAAGCCCTGAATCAGCAAGCATCGTCCTGGCTGTCTCAATTAACGTCCTGTTCTTCCGTTCAGCCACTCCATTCTGTGTGGCTCATATGGTGCACTGTACTGATGTTGAATTCCTTTGGTCAAGCAAAATACAGTAATAGTATTATTCTTGAACTCAGTACCATTGTCACTCCTGATTCTCTTAACTTTGACTCCATGGACATTTTCAACTTGCTTGACAAAATCCATAAATCGTTCGGCAGTCTCATCCTTGGTCTTCAGAAAAAATACCCATGAGTACCTCGAGTAATCATCAGTGATCACCAAACAGTAAGACATCCCTCCAATGCTTCTTTGTTCACAGGACCAAAGAGATCCATATGAAGTAATTCGAATGGTTTGGAAATGGAGTTGAGTACTTGGATTTATGCGGATTCTTATGTTGCTTTCCTTTCAAACACGGTACACACTTATCTTCCATCCCAAACTTCTTAACAGGCACACCGTCAACTAACCCAAGACTGATAAGTTCATTCATTTTCCGAAAGTTGATATGTCCCATTCTACGATGCCATAGGAGAGATTCAGACTCATTTGCCTTGCTCAACAAACAAAGGGGCTCCTTTGGATTATCAACACCTAAAATTAAACCATAGATGTCTCTCTTCTAGGAGCTTTGAGCATAATCCATTCTTCTGGAATAACAAAACCCGGCTTCAAGATGTATGCCTCCTTTTCTGTGAAATGAACATTGTTGCCTTATCACAGATCTGTGAGACACTCATTAGATTGTGAGTAAGTTGTTCCACATAATTAACTCTTTCTAGAGTTAGTTGTCCATTGACGACATCTCCTTGACCGGTGATGTTGCCGCCCTTGGAACCAGCAAAACTAACATATGACCCATTTATACCAGTATAATTGGACAAGAGCTTCTTGTCCCCTGTCATGTGCCTGGAGCATCCACTGTCAAGGTACCACAAATGAATAGGTTTCCTAGGAACTCCCTGCACATCAAATGAGAAATATTAGTTATCATTGGGGACCCAAACCTTCATAGGTTTGGGTCGTCCCTTCTCATCCTTGAGAATCAGTTCAGTCAATATCCATTGCTAGAAGCCGTGGGTGTGTGACTGATTCTCAACTTGTCTTCTTACTGGAGAAGACTTCTGACCGTTCGTTGGAGAAGGTCTTGGGGAATGAAGGCCAAAAGAGGGTCGAACACTTGAATGATTTCGGTCATAAAATGAATTACGACTTGAGGTGTGTGTGACCGACTTGAACTCCCACTGGGGGTAGTGAATCTTGTCCCATAGGAGAAGAACCTTTTGGTGGAGAGTCACGTCGTTGAGGGATAGTAAACAGTTTTGAAGAAGATTGAACTTTAGTTTCATAAACCTGTTTATCATTACCCAACCCTTTTTTCCTTCCGAGGTGGAACCTTTGAAGGAGAACCTGATTCCGAGGTCGATTAGGACATACACTGTAAACATGACCTTTTTCATGACAAGCAAAGCAAGAGAGGACCTTAGGTTGTTTCTTTGTATCTACCTTATTATTGGTACTTACAGATACACTATTGTCCACTGATTTACTTGTTTTACTAGGATCCTTATGGTCTCGTTTGGTCGGTGATGTCCTAGACTTACTTGGGGACTTCTTTCGAGCAGGCATTAAGATATGCTTCAAAGCCTTAGTTGCTTCGACATTAACAACTAATTCATTCAGATTGACTATCCTAGACTGCTTAGGTAAAGGAGTTTGACGCAACTGACTTAATCGCTTCATATTAATATCAACATCCCAGACTTTATCAATCCTCTTAGGGTCAATTGATGATAACGGGAATTCTAACTCAGTGTAGACCCTACTACTCTTACGAAGTGTAAAGTGAGTAATACTGTCTTTTTGACCATAAGAAGTGGACGAATCTAGGACGACACCTTTCAATTTCTCTTCCTTGGTAGGTTGAGAAGAAACTCCTTTAGACACTGTTGTCTCCTCAGTCAAAGTAGGCTTAGGAGACGAGTCTTGAGATTACCAACATCAACACTAGGTGAAGTAGGACTTCCGGGATATTAGGTTCTACAGGAGTATAATTATTGTTGAAAGGAGGAGAGGCATGCTATTGTAAGAACCTTAGCAGAGTCAGAAACTTAGATGGAGAGTCCCAAATTTTTTGCATATGCATCAAAAGTCGCATGTCTAGCTGAATCAACCTTAGCTTGTAGTCCCTATTTCTATTCTAGCATCAGCAGT